>NC_056748.1:235580735-235813235 GCF_019279795.1 Protopterus annectens | reverse complement strand
TTAACTTCTGCTCCTCCTTGTGTTCCTGCATCAGATCTGGGTCTTGAACCTTCCCATTCTCTCCAGGGTCAGCCCACCTGTAGGGACCGCTGGACCCTTACACTTCAGGGTATTATACGGAGTAGATCCCATGGAAGAATACATGCAAGAGGAGGACTCCCATTGGAGTCCCTTACCTAGGATATGGACTATGATGAGGGAGAAGGGTCTGCCATATCACTACCAGAAGATGTCTCCTTTGCAAACATTTTAGAAATTTTAAAGCAAAGAGGTGGCTGGCCATCTGAAAACCCTTTTTCAGAGGAGTCCATATTCCTGGAGAACTTTTGGGCTGGGCCTGTCTACTTCTTGGGTAGTCCCCCTGGTGGACACTGTTAAAGATCTTGTCGCCTGCTGGGCCTGGAAGGAGCCGGACACCATACAGCCAATATCAGAGTGCCCGAACAAAATCCTGTCTCCACCCTAAGATCGAACCTTTTGGAGTAAGGACATGCCAGTCGACACTCTGGTGGTATTAGCAGCTACGAAGGAAACGCTCACGCAACAGAGCTGTACTGTCCACCTGCCGAACAAGGAGTCCAGAGTGCTGGATAGGTTGGGAAGAGCACCTTTGCTTCTTTGACTTTTTCGCTTAAAGTGCTTAATTACTTGCCACATTTAATTTACCTACAGAGAGACCTAGTTAAGGAACTTTGAGTCCTTGGCAAAGTTCATGCCTAAGGAGGATCTTGGTAAGGATTCTCCGAAGCTGACCACTCTTATTTCCCCTGCAAATTCTTCCATGAAGCTCGTTTCCCATTCAGAGGAAGGATCCTCAAGGGCAGCCCGTACTGGCATTGCGATACATAGACATGCATGGATGAGGTTTTGTGATTTTTGTGGAGCCCTTTAAGGTGTCTTTTGTCATCGCCCCTCTTGATGGTTCTTCCTTGTTTGGGCCATCAGTTACACTCCCTGACCCACAGCAAGGAAGAAGGTGAGACCGTGGCTGCCATGTGGATCAAGTTTTCCACCCCTCAATGAACCTACTGAAGGAATTAAGAAGGGGCTGAAAAGACTTGGTTCCAAAAATCGCAAGGATCTTTTTTCCTGATCAAGGTGGAGAGTACCCCTCCAGAGGCAGAGGAGGGGGCTTTAATGGAAGACACCGCCCTAGAGATAGAGGGTCCCACAAAACCAGGACTTTAGGGGACCCTTTCCTGTCAAGCCCTTTCAGCGCTCCTCAAGTGCTGCCCAACTGTCTGGCTCTGCAGGCAGTCGGGGGCCATTTTTCCTTGCACCCAGGCGCCTGAGCCCAAATAGCTAATGATGTTCTTTGTGTTTCACTGTTGCGGTCATCACATTTGGTTTATCCCTGCTGGGGTAGCCCTCGACCAGCCTGAATACCAGAGACTTAGTATTTCTGTGTCGGTTGCTGTCACTTGAAGACTGACGTCAGGTCATCAGTGCTATAAAAGAAAGCAGCCGACGTCATCACATCAGTCTTTCTTGCTGTGGAGCCTGAAGCAGTAGCAGTTTGCACGAGTGCTGGTCAGCCGCTACCTGTGTTTCATTTCCGAATTTGAAGTCTTCGAAAGCTAAGTACCCTTTTGGTATCCTTTTTTCTTTCACGAACCAATGTCAGAAAAAGTTAATAATTGTCTTGCCTGTGAAAAGCAAATACCACACCGGGACTTCCACTCCTACTGCTTCATTTGTCTAGGCCCAGGCCACAACATCCCTTGTTGTCGGTACTGTGCTTTGTTTAATGCCAGAACTATTTGTCATCAGGCTCATAATGTAGCCAGATATTTCCATTTACAGTCCTCAAATTCCAATATGGTTTTGATAAGCCATCCGACAGCAGACCTTCTGAAAAAACGTAAAGATAAAAGACCGACCGCACATGACTAAATCTTCCTCCGATGCTACCGCCAAGCTGGTAGTCAGTCCTCCGGAATTCAGTGAGGTGCTTTTGCAGCTCCTGATGCCTGCTTCAATTAATTTGCAGGCCTCTACCGAGACCCTTTTGGAGTCCGGTATGCTGCAGAACTCTTCTTCATCTAAGGATCCTGTGGTCATCTCTACCTTGGATGGGTCCAGAGCTGCTTTGCAGGCATCAGCTTCCGAGGAAGTCCTTTGCAACACCGAATCCAGACATAAACCAGCTCCTTCTTTCACGGCTATGGTTCTTTCTAATCTAAGTTCCTTAGGCCCAGGGGTTGAACCACCCCCAAGAAGCCGACATCCAGCCATTCTTTGGTGCCTGCTCCCTTGCCTCAGTCACAAATGCTTAGAATGGCAGAGGACCTTATGTTGATTAGGGGAAGCCAAGCCACTCCCTCCAAAGAAAGTTTTGTTTGAACAAGAGTCAGATGAGTCTGATGCATCTGACTATGAAGACATTCAGCCCCTCTCTACATATGAGGATTCTGATGCAGAGGAATATATTCCTTCAGCCTCTCCCCCAGAGGATTTTTCCTTTGGGGAAACCCTGCATACTTTTAAGGGAGCATTTCAAATGGGAGAGTCAAGACTACCCACAGTCAAAAAAGAGACTCTGAGTTCCTGGACCTTCCACAGCACAGGCCCTTAGCCATCCCCTGGTCCTAGATGTGGTAGAGGTCTCCTTGAATCCAGCTTGACTCCAGATGCCCTCCCTTCTGCTCCCAGAAAACCAGTCCTACAGAGTCCCTGACTCTCTCAAATATCTCCTCAAAAACCCAGCAGCGGACCCTGAGGTCATTACTCAAGGCCCAAAAGGGGATGTTCTTCGTGTTTCACTGTTGCAGTCATTACATTTGGGTTATTCTGCTGGCAGGTTGCCCTCAGTCGGCCCGAATTCCAAAGTCTGGAGTCCTGCATCGGTTGCTGTCGCCTTTTCCCTGACGTCAGGTCGTCAGGGGTATAAAAGATGCAGCCAACGCCATTTTCTTAAGTGTTTCTTGCCGCACGGTGCCCGAAGCAGAAGCAGTTCGCCAGTGCTGGTCGGCCGATTCCTGAGATTCTTGTGCTCGAGTTTCAGATCCGAAGTCTTCATTAAAAGCTAAGTACCCCGTTGGGGAAACTTTTTTCTTTCTCCAGAACGATGTCAGAAAAAGTTAATAATTGTATTTCTTGTGGGAAGCAAATACCTCATAAGGACTTTCATTCTTACTGTATTCCTTGCCTAGGCCTTGACCACAACGTTTCTAGTTGTCGGTTTTGTGCTAGATTTAACCAATGCACTATTAAGCATCGGTACGATTTTGCATTAAGCCATTTTGGGCAAAGATTTAATTATACAATGTTGTCGGATAGCCATCCGACTACCTGAGTTCACAAAAAACACCAAGAAAAAGACAGGCAACCGACGTCCAAAACCAACGACGAAGCTACTCCTAAGCAAGTCGCCGGTTCTCAGTGAGGCGCTTTCGCAGCCCCTGACGCCCGCTACTTTAGAGTCGCAGGCCACTACCGACTCCCACATGGAGTAGGCCAGGCCGCTGGAATCTCAAGGTATTGGAGCCTCTGAGATTATTCCCTCAGATGGGTCCGGAACCGCTGAGCAGGCATCGGCTTCTGAGGGTGTATTCAGACCTAAACAATTATATATTGAACCGACTTCAAAGTCAAAGACTAAAACACCTTTAAAGGCAAAGAAACAAGTTCACCAGCCACGTGGACAGGCCTCCATGCCCAAAATACAGATGCTCAAAATGGCCGAAGACTTAATTACCTTGATCAGGGGTTTCCTTCCCCCTCCTGATGAGGCCTAGGCAAGAGACAGACTATGAATCTTCAGATCAGGTTTCCATTTTTTCTGATTCCTCTTCTGATCAGGAATATTCTCTTCCCCCTTATGAGAATTCTAATGCCGAAGAATCAATTCCTTCAGCTTCTCCTCCTGAGGACCACTCTTTTGGGGAAACCTTGCATACCATGAGGGAGCACTTCTACTGGGAGAGCCAAGATTTTTCAGAATCTAAGAAGAGGCTGAGAGACTTCCTTTTACTACCTTAACACAGGCCTCTAGCTATTCCACCTGCATTAGACATGTAGATGTGTTCTCAGAGTCTAGTCTGACCCCTGACTCCTTACCTCCATCTCCTGTTAAGCCGGACAGATACTACAGGGTCCCTGGCTCTCATAAATTCCTTTTCAAAAACCCTACTGCAGACCCAGAAACTATTTCTCAGGGTCCCAGGGGGGTCCAGGCTTCCACTGCAAAAAAATGCTACCCCCCCCGACAGGGATTCTAGGGCACTGGATGGTTGGGGAAAAAAGATTTACTCATCTGCTACCTTAGCTATAAGGGCCTTAAATTGCCAGTTTCATATCCTCAAATATCAGCAATATATCATGACACTGCTTAAACAGAAAATGATGGTAAATTCTGAATGTGCAGAAAACAAAGAAATGCAGGATTTATTGCATGCAGCTGAACAAGTTGGAAAGCATACTTTACAATGTGGTTTTGATTCTCTGGAGGCCTCTTGCGGGGCCGCCGTTACAGGTTCTATCATTAGGAGGCATGCTTGGTTAAAGGAACAAAATCTGCCTGATCCATGTTGAAGCAAAATTATTAGATGCTCCATTACAACATGATACCTTGTTTGGTGTTAAGGCAGAAGAGGTGTTGAAGAAAATGGAGGACAAAGCTAAATCTATGCAAACGGTCAAGGTTTTATTAGAGGTATAGCCACCTAGATTTAGCAGACACTGGCCTACAAAGAATTGGTCCTTTCCGGTCACAGACAGACCTCAAAGGGGCAGATCACAGCCGCAAGGTTCCTACAGGTCTAAGCAATGGGGTGCTTCTACCTCCAAAGGTGGAGAAGACAAATCACAACCATACAGGAAACAGTCCCCATGACTTCCCCCTGCCTGCACCAAGCACTTATCTTCTGACAGCACCCTTAGGGGGAAAACTAGCACGTTTTTCTCTAAATTGGCACATTGTAACCCAGGACAAATGGGTTCTAGACATAGTGTCACAAGGCTACAAGTTTCACTTCCATACCTTGCCAAGGGCAAAAGGTTGGCCAGACCTGCCAAAACAATCAATGGACAGAGGCTCAAAAACAAGTCACAGCTCTCATGGACATGAGGGCTATTCAACAAGTGCCACAGTAAGGGCAGGGACAAGGATTTTACTCAAGACTGATCTTGGTACCCAGAAAGGTCAAAGCATGGAGACCAATACTGGACCTATCTATTCTAAACACTTTCCTGGATATAGCAAAATTCAAGATGTTTACCTTGCAGCAGCTTCTGCCCATGCTGGGCAGCAAGGCTTGGCTCATGACTTTAGACCTAAAAGAGGCATACCTGCATGTCTCAATCAGACGGTTATGCAGAAGATACCTCAGATTCAAGGCTGGCTTAAAGCATTGCCAATTCTCTGCACCACCCTTTGGCTTATCTACTGTGCCCAGGGTCTTCACAAAGTGCCTGGCACCAGTAATTGCTTACTGCAGACAGAGGAATACAAATATATCCTTACTTGGACGACTGCCTCATACAAGCAGAGAACAAGGACATTCTACTACAGCATCTGACATTTGTGAAAAGACTTTTTACATGCCTAGGGTTCACAGTCAACAAAAATAAATCAAAACTAGTACCCTCTCAAGAGATAATATTCCTGGGTGCAAGCTTAAATACATCTGCCCAGATGGCTTATCTCACTTCAGACAGACAACTGACTACCTATTTCAAGGAAATGGCAACAAAGGCCCAGTTATCTGCAAGAAAAATTCGGCAAGCTTTGGGCTTCATGGCATGCTGCATCTTACTAATTCCGTATGCAAGACTGCATATGAGGAAGCTACAATGGTACCTAAAAAGTGTCTGGACACAACATTGCCACAGCCTGGAAACAATGATTACTCTCATTCCTTGCCTGCAACAGGAGTTTTGATAGTGGGCAAAGGCTTGTCACCAAAACAAGGGACAGCCATTCTCACTACCCCCAGCCAGGCAGAGCCTAACGACGGATGCATCAGATTATGCCTGGGGGGCACACATGACAGGAAGAGGCATTCAGGGCATCTGATCCACAAACCAAAAGCATCTACATATCAATCAAAAAGAGATGCTAGCTGTTCAAAATCCCCCGACAGCCTTCAAGCACCTACGTCAACCGGGACAACTACTGATAGACAGCACCACGGTCATGTGGTACATAAACAAGCAGGGGGGGCACTCATTCTTACCCCCTTTGCAGACTAGCCATGGCTTTATGGGACACAGCATTGACTTACCAAGTTCATCTGCAGGCACAATTCCTGCCAGGAAAGGAAAATACTCTGGCAGACGAACTAAGCAGAAACCTCATGGATCCCCACGAGTGGCACCTGGATCCACAAGTCTTCACCATGATAACAAAGAAATGGGGACACCCGGACATGTATTTACCTCCCCTCAGAACAATCAACTGAAAAGATTCTGCACAAGGACTTATCACAGACAAGCTTGGAAAGTGGACGCCTTATCTTTCAACTGGACAAATCTATCAGTATATGCCTTTCCTCCACTGCCTCTCCTCCCCAATGTACTACTAAAGGTCAGACAGGAGAAACCAAAAATGATTCTGATTGCCCCAGACTGGCCACGCCAGTACTGGTATCCGAGCTTAAGGAACTTGTCCCAATGCCCAGCCTGAACCTTACCTCAAATACCTCATCTACTGTCTCAGCAAAACAATCAGATTCTGCACAGCCAACTCAGGACCCTAAACCTGGCAGCATGGCGGATAATGTAGCCATACAAACCACATCTCTCAGTAAAGCTGTGATGGATGTCATTTTAGAAGCCAGAAGGCCTAGTACTAGAAAATCCTATGCTGGGAAATGGAAGAGATTTTGTGCTTGGAACCAAGCTCAAGGAACCTGATACAGCTGTCCCAAATATCCCTCAGATTTTGCAATACTTAACTGAGATGCTGGACAAAAGCCTATCTTTTTCATCAATTAAAATCCTTGCCTCTGCCATTTCGGCTGATTACAATACAGAGCGACCACTCTTTCTCATCCTTTATTAAGGCAGTACCTCAGAGGAGCCAAAAACTTAAGGCCTCCAAGGAGAACGCCAGTACCTGCATGGGACCTCAATTATGTCTTGGAAAAACTCACCTTGCCTCCTTTTGAGCCAGCTGCTACTGCGGGATATAAAGTTCTTATCTTGGAAAACAGCTCTGCTCCTAGCAATAACTTCTGCAAGACTAGTTTCAGAGCTACAGGCTCTCATGGCTGTGGAACCCTTTATCATTTTTTATCTAGACAGGGTCTCTGAGAACAAACCCTACATTTATGCCTAAGGTGATATTCAGTGTAGCCCTTAACCAAACTATTCATTTGCCAACTTTTTATCCAAATCCACAGAACAAGGGAGAGAAAATTCTGCATTCTTTGGACGTACACAGACAACTTAGATTCTACTTGGACAAAACTAAAGTTTTCAGAAAGACGGATCAATTACTAGTGGCATATGCTGCAGCATCACAAGGAAAGGCCATCTCCAAGCAGACTATTTCAAAGTGGATAAATCACTGCATTCATTTCTGCTACTCACAGCATGGCAAACCAGTGCCTAAGGGCATTAAGCCACATTCAACCAGAGCTGCAGCCACTTCTACAGCCTTTCTCAGGGGAGTGCCAACCAAAGACATTTTAGAGGCTGCTACTTGGAGTTCAGTGCATACCTTTACAAAACATTACAATCTGCCTCTTTACTCTAAATCCTGGGCAGGCTTTGCCACTGCAGTTCTGCAGGGCTTCATAGCTGCTCCTAATGCTGTTTAGCTCCAGCCGCCCAACCATAGCTTTGGGACTCAACCCAAATGTAATGACTGCAACAGTGAAACACGAAGAACATAGTACAGTTGTGTACACTTACCATAAATGTAGATATTCGCGTGTATTCACTGTTGCAGTCCAGGTTACCCACCCGCCACCCCCTTATTTTTGCTGGAACTTATCTTTACTTCTCTAAATCTATACAACCTAGGTGGTGTATTTGCTTATAAATGAAGGTAAAGCTTATTTTGGTGCATGTATGTTTTATTTACATATTCTTAGCCTATTCTTTTGGGGGCACCTGACACCTGGGGCAAGAAAAACTGAAGAAAATGACGTCGGCTGCATCTTTTATACCCCTGATGACCTGACGTCAGGGAAGAGGTGACAACAACTGATGCAGGACCCAAGACTTTGGAATTCAGGCCGACTGAGGGCAACCTGCCAGCAGGATAACCCAAATGTAATGACTGCAACAGTGAATACACTCTAACATCTACATTTATGGTAAGTGTACACAACTGTACTTTAAAGCTACTTTAGCTAAGAATCCCACGCCCTCAGACAGGGATTCCAGAGCACTGGACAGATGGTGTAAAAAAAATTATGCACCTCAGGTACTCTTTCTATCAGGGCACTTAATTGTCAATTCCATATGCTTAAATATCAGCAACATACCTTGGAACTCCTTAAACAAAACATTTCCTCCTTTCCTGCATGGGCAGAATCTAAAGATTTACAGGAATTAATACACTCTGCTGGTCAAGTAACTAAACACACTTTGCACTGCGGTTTTGATGCCCTAGAAGCTTCTTGCATGGCAACGGTCACTGGATCTGTCATTGGAAGACATGCAAGGCTTAAGGAACAACCCCTGCCAGACCATGTCAAATCAAAATTGTTGGATGCACCCTTGCACAAAGGTAACTTATTTGGTACTAAAGCAGAAGAGGTGTTAAAAGATGGAAGAAAAAGCAAAATCTATGCAGACTGTTAGATTTCTTGCAGGTACAGCCCCCTAGGTTCAGCAGGCATTTTCCTTCCAAGCACTGGTCCTTTCCTGCACCTAGTAAACAGGGCCAGCCTAGGCCCCGTGGAAACAGACCTCCATGACAACATTCTCATGGGTTGCAGAGATCTAAGCAGTGGACTGCCTCCACTTCAAAACCAGGGAGTTCTAAGCCACCCCCTTATGGCAAAAACTCAATGTCTCACTCCTCCCTACCTCTGCCCACCATCGCATACCCCTAGGAGGAAAACTCTTCCCTACATTCAAGCACCTGGGCCACCATTACCAAGGACCAATGGGTTCTGAAAATTGTGAATCAGGGGATACAAATTCTCCTTCCAACCCCCAAAGGGTTCCCAGATCTACCACCAAATCAGTGGGCAGAGGCTCAAAAGCAAATCCATAACCTCCTCTCCTTGGGTGCAGTAGAACACGTTCCTTCAGAGCAGATAGGCCAGGGCTTCTACTCCAGACTTTTTCTGGTACCCAGAAAAGAGGGCACTTGGCACACCATCCTTGACCTGTCCATTCTAAGTACCTTCCTGATTATCTCAAAATTCATAATGCTCACCCGGCAGCAGCTGCTACCCATGCTGTCCAAGGACGCTTGGCTAGTTACCCTGGACCTAAGAGAGGCCTACCTCCACATTCCCATCAGTGAGTCCTGCAGAAAATATCTTCAGGGCAGGATCTCAACACTTTCAGTTCTCTGTACTTCCCTTTGGCTTATCTACTGCTCCCAGAGTTTTCACAAAATGCCTGGCTCCAGCCATTGCTTTTTGTTTATAAAGAAATATTCAAATATATACCTACTTAGACGACTGCCTTATTCAGCCAGATAGCCAGGAAAAGCTGCTCAAAAACCTGGCCTTTGTAAAGGACCTAGTAATCTTCTTAGGGTACACAGTCAACGAAAAGAAATCCAAACAGGTACCCACCAAAAGGATAATCTTCCTGGGAGCAAGTCTGGACACAGCATCCCAGATGGCATGCTTAACACCAGAGAAAGTTTCCTATCAGCTTACTTCTCTCAACTGGCTACCAGGCCTCAGCTTTCTGCAAGGTAAATCCTGCAAGTCCTTGGGGTTCATGGTATCTTGCATACTCCTTAGTCCATATGCCAGACTGCATGTGAGGAAACTTCAGTGGTACCTAAAGAGCCTTTGGTGTTAACACTGTCAACATCTGGAAACTCTCTTACCTATTATTCCTTGCCTAGGGGAGGAATTTCTTTGGTGGGCAACAGCCTGCTCCCACAGCAAGGGACTGCCCTTCTCCCCACACCCCGCTGCCCAGACCCACACCACAGATGCGTCAGACTATGCTTGGGGTGCACACCTGGACGGCAGGTGCATACAGGGCCAATGGAACCCCGAGCAACTCCCCCTGCACATCAATCTAAAAGAGATTATGGCTGTGCAGCAGGCCTCAATAGCTTTCAAATCCCCTTCTCTCTCCAGGGGTTCTCCTGATCAAAACAGACACCACCACACATGAACAAGCAGGAAGGGACTCGTTCCTACCTGATGTGCAGGCTGGCCATGACACTTTGGTTCACAGCCTCTTCCCTGCATCTACACCTGGAAGCACAATACCTGCTAGGCTCTCTCAACTCCCTGGCAGACCAATTAAGCAGAAAACTGTTGGACCCCCATGAGTGGCAGCTCAACAGAAACACCTTCTTACTAATAACTCGGAAATGGGGAACCCCAGAGGTCGACCTCTTTGCCTCCCACACCAACCATCAGCTCAGCAATTTCTGCACCAGGGAGCATCACTGCTTGGCATGGAAAGTAGATACCCTGTCCTTCCCCTGGGTCAACCCCTCGGTCTGTGCCTTTCCTCCACTACCTCTCATTATCAAGGTACTGATCAAAATAAGGGAGGAAAAAACAAGGACCATTCTCATAGCTCCAAACTGGCCCAGACAGCACAAGTACCCCTTGCTGCGCAGCCTGTCCCCACTGCCTCCATGGAATCTTCCTCAGATTCCCAACCTCCTAACCCAGAGGGCAGGGGAATTCACGGACTCCCAATTGCAGACACTCAGTTTGACAGCTTGGCTTATAACCTGACCTCTGACCAATCTGCCCTCATTAAACAGGTTCTGGATGTTATCCGAGAGGCCAGACGCCCTAGCACCAGAAAGTCTTATTCACATAAATGGAAAAAGTTCTTCACCTGGATCCAAGCTAAGGGAGGCAATATGGCACAACCCTCCATCCCCCCTCATCCTGGATTACGTAGCTGACCTACTACACAGTGGTCTGTCTTTTTCCTCTGTAAAAATTCACGCCTCTGCTATTTCCACTCATTTTCCCACTGAGCAGCCTCTTTTCTCACACCCTGTGATCAAGCAGTTCCTCAGAGGGGCTAACAGCTTGAGGCCCCCCCAGAAGGGCAACAACACCGGCTTGGGACCTTAACTTTGTCTTGGAAAAGATCACCCTGCCTCCATTCGTGCCATCTTCTTCTGCTGAGCTAAAATTTCTCTCTTGGAAGACAGCATTCCTCCTGGCCATCACATCAGCCAGTAGAATCTCTGAGCTGCAAGCACCTATGGCAGTGGAACCGTTCATCATCTTCCATGCAGACAAGGTATCCCTCAGAACTAATCCATCCTTCATGCCCAAGGTGGTATCCAGTGTGGCTCTCAACCAGTCCATCCATTTGCCCACCTTCTTTCCAATCCTCAAAACAAGGGGAAAAGGATTCTGCACTCTCTAGATGTGCATAGACAGCTCACATACTATCTGGACAGGACTAAACCCTTCATAAAATCTGATCAACTGCTGGTTAGCTTTGCTTAAGGGGTATACGACAAAGCCATCTCCAAGCAAACCATTTCCAAATGGATAGCACACTGAATCCATTTCTGCTACAAGCAGCATGGCAGATCTCCCCCCAAGGGGGTCAGGACCCACTCTACCAGAGCAGCCTCCACTTCTGCAGCTTTCCTCAGAGGAGTCTCCACCAGAGACATCATGGAGGCTACCACCTTGGACATCTGTCCACACCTTTACCAAACATTACCACCTGCCTTTCTTTTCTAAATCCAGGGCAGGTTTTGCCTCTGCAGTCTTGCAGGGCATGCTAGCCAGCCCCAAGCTTCATTGACTGCCTCCACCCATTTTCTCAGCTTTGGGAATCTACCGAAATGTGATTACTGCAACAGTGAAACACAAAGAACATATTACGTTGTGTACACTTGCCATAAATGTAGATGTTAGAGTGTCTTCACTGTTGCAGTCCTGGTTTCTCTCCCGCTTTCCCCCTTTTTCTTCTTGTTACCTTTCTTCCTTGTTGATGTTCATCGTGTTACACTGCTGCGGTAATCACACTTGGGTTATTCTTCCATCAGGCGGTCTCGCAGTCGGCCAGAGTTCCAAAGTCTTGGTCCGGCGTCGGTTGCTGTCGCTTCTTCCCTGACGTCAATGCTCCAGGAGTATATAGTATGCATCTGACGCCATTTTCTTCAGTCTTTCTTACCGCCCGGTGCCCGAAGTAGAAGCAGTTCGCAAGTGCTGGTCGGCCGACTCCTGAGATTTTCGAAGTCGAATTTCAGATCCGAAGTCATCAATAAAGCAAAGTACCCCATTGGGGAAACCTTTTATCTGAAGTAGTTAACTTCATTTGTGCAGCAACCTATGGGATTCGGATCCAAGCTGGCAGTTTTCAACAGCTTTAAATCTGAGCTCCAAGCTCCTCCCCCTTCCCATAATCCCCTGCCAACCCTGACTGACCTCAGATCTAGTTTGCCACGGTTATCCAACAGCAGCTTGATCTACAGCTCCAAGCCTTTGTGACTTTTGTGAGAAAAAAAATTATCCTTTTTTCTCTCCTTTCTTCTGTTTTTTGTGTGTGTGTGTTTTCAGGTCCCTTTTTGTAAAACCTCTCTAGTTTAACTTACATATTTTTTGGTCTTTTACCTCCCCCTTCCTTCGTGGTTCCGTTAGGGTTGTGTGTGTGTGTGTGTGTGTGTGTGTGTGTGTGTGTGTGTGTGTGTGTGTGTGTGTGTGTGTGTGTGTGTGTTTGGGGCCTACGTGTGTTCTCATTTAGTTTAAATGGCTGAGGCCCTAAAATTGATCTTCTCTAAATGCACAGTATGGCCATAAGCTGTCCCCGGCGGATGGCCACACTCGGTGTGTGTTGTGCCTTGGGGTTGAACACCTGTCTTCTGGTTGTTCCATCTGTGAGGCGTTCAACCCCAGGGCACTCAAGGACCGGAGGTCCAAGCTGATTCTGACGGATTTTCTGACCCCGGATTCGGCTTCTACCTCCAGTCCTCCTGTAGCTCCCGCTGCGATGGCTGCCACTCCTGCTTCCCTCCCCCCGGCCGGGACTCAACCTCCCACCTTAGGCCCGGAAGAGAGGGAGGCCAGGAAAGAGAAAAGGAGGGAGAAGCACCACAAGCGGCTGGCCGAGGCCTCTGCTTCGGCCCCCCCGGTTAAGCGGTCTTCTTCCTCCAGGACTTCTGGGTCTCCTCCGTCTCGGATCCGGTCCCCGTGCTTTTCACCGGGTCCTGAGGAGGAGGAGATCCGATCTCCTTCGAGGTCATCGAGGCGACACTCCCGTCCCACCTCGGTGGCCTCATCGAGATCAACTCGAAGTCTCACTGATGCAGATTTGGACCGGATGATGAGAGGATTCCTCCAGGCCGAAATGCAGATGGGAAAGTTCCTGCGCTCGACCCCTTTTTTTGCCCCGATAGCTCCTTCTCCGTCCCACTTCCTGGGTTCGGAGTCTTTGGAGCCGGGGGTGTGTCAGCACCAATAATCTCGGGTACTTTGGCGCCGACACTTCCCTAGAGTCTGTTGGGTCCATTTTCTTCTGATCCGAGCTCTTGGAGCCGAGGGCTGAGCTTCGGATCCAGTGGTATCGGTACGCCTTCGGCTCCGTCCGGGTCTGAGCATACTGGTCCGTCAGATCCGATCGCTTCGGCGCCGACTCCGATCTGTCCATCGGATCCGAGAGGAGGGTCTGCTTTCGGATCCCAGAGAGAGCAGCTCTCCCTCGGCATTCGACGTGGTGGAGAGGGTCCTGTCGAGAGAATCCAGGCCCCCGGCCCTTGCCACGGCTCCACCCTGCACTCCTCAGTTGGGCCCGACTTCCATCACCCGGCCCCAGGGACAGCCTGCTCTGACGTCCCAGGTCGTTCCTTTGGAACAAGACCTGGCTGGTGAGACCTCCTCGGACAGTCTCCCTGAGGAGGTTCCTCACAAGCGAAAGTGCAAAAGGAGGCACCTGGACTCCCCCGAGTCCTTGACTGAGGACACTGATTTGGAGGAGGGGGAAGGCTCCCCAAGATCACCCCCCGACGATGTCTCATTTGGTGACATCATGGAGATGCTCAGGATAAGGGGGGGGTGGTCTGTCCCAAAGCCTACCGCGGACGAATCCGTGTTCCTGGAGGTGTTTGAAGCAGGCCCATCTACCTCTTGGGTGTCCCCTCCGGCCGACCCCCTGGTAGATTTGATTACTACCAGGGCGTGGAAGGAGCCGGACACTGTGGAGCCAGTCCCCAAGCGCCCAGACAAAATTCTTAGCCCACCCTCTTACAAGTCCCACTGGAGTAAGGGTCCCCCTGTAGATGCCATGTTGGTGGCGGCTGCCAGCAAGAGGGAACTAGCTCAGGAGAGTCCCTTGGTTCATCCCCCGAGCAAGGAGTCTCGCTCGATGGACCGTTTAGGGAAGCGGGTCTTTAGTTCGGCTACCTTCTGTGTGAGGTCGCTGAACTACATGGTACATGTGCTTCGGCTGCAGCGGGACCTTATCAGAGTACGCTGCGTCTCCCCCCCCCCCCGAGTCAATGTCGGCGGAGGACAAACGTTTGCACTCCACCCGGATGGCCACTCTCCGATCCATATCAAACACCTCTATGCGGCTTCTATCCCATGCCACGGAGGGAGCCGCCAGAGCCAGCGGAGCGGGCCTTGTCGTGAGGCGTCAGGCCTGGCTCCGGCACTGTGATTTCGTGGAACCCTTTAAGGCGTCTTTCGCTAATGCCCCTTTCGATTTTTCTGCCCTCTTTGGCAAAACTGTTCGCGATACCTTGGTCCAGAGTGAGAAGGACGGGAAGACGTTGTCTACTGTCGGAGTCCGCTTCTCTGCTCCCCAGAGGTCCTTCTCCAAGAACCAAAAGGGACAGAAGAAGATGTGGTTCCGGAAGACGCAACAGTCCCCATCCCGCTCCTGACTCCCAGCCCTTCCGCGGCAGAGGAGGGCAGGGTGGACGCCGCCCTAGAGGCAGAGGGGGCCTGCACACCTTTGGATCCAGAGAACCCTTCTCGGACCAACCCACGCAACACCTCTGAGGGGTTGCCTGACTGCTCCACTCTGGAGGCAGTCGGGGGGCGTTTCTCGAAGCACCTAGCAGCTTGGGAGTCCATCATGACAGACCGCTGGGTGCTTCGCATTATATCCAGAGGATATCTGATTCCCTTTTCTCTTTACCCACGCAGCTTCAGATACCTCCCCGATGTCCCACCCGATCAGAGGGAGGCCGCAGCAACAGAAATCCAACAGTTGCTGGGAAAAAAGAGCCATCCAGCATGTCCCCCCAGATCATGTGCGGGTCGGGGTTTTACTCCAGGTTCTTTTTGGTGCCAAAAACGACGGGGGACTTAAGACCTATCCTCGACCTCTCCTCCCTGAACCTGTCAGTAACCAAAGAGAAGTTCCGCATGGTCGCCCTTCAATCCATTCTCCCCCTTTTGCTGGAGAACATCTGGATGTGCTCTGTAGACCTCAAGGATGCATACTAACACATTCTGATGGACAGGCAATCCAGAAGGTTCCTCCGCTTCCAGCTGGGAGCCAGTCATTTCCAATTCAGGGTCCTTCCTTTTGGTCTCACCACAGTCCCCAGGGTGTTCACCAAAGTGTTAGCAGTGATTGCGGCCCACCTGAGGCTTCAGGGAATCCAGGTCTACCCATACCTGGACGACTGGCTCCTGACCGCCCCGACAAGGCATCTACTCTGCGCAGCCAGAAACTACTTTCTTCGTCTAGCTCCCCAGCTGGGGATCACTATCAACATAGAGAAGTCATCTCTTACCCCGACTCAGACTATAGACTTCATAGGGGCAAGATTAGGCATAAACCAGCTCCTTTCTTTACCACAGCCTGACTACAAACCCTGAGGCTACATGTGCGGGCCATTCTACATTCTCCAGCTCCTCTGGCGGAATTGGTCCTGAGGGCTCTGGGCTCGATGGCGGCGGCAATCAACCTTTTAACATTGACGCGTTTGAACATGAGGGTCTTGCAATGGACCCTCCAGGTCCAGTGGTCCTTCCTTTGATTTCCTCTGCGTAATTCCATTCCCCTCAGCAGGGCTTGCAATAGGGACCTCTTATGGTGGCTCCAATCTCCGAATCTCCAGGAAGGATGCCCCTTTTCCATGGCCCCTCCCCTAGCCACGGTGACCATAGACGCCTCCCGCCTCGGGTGGGGGGGTCATTGTTCTGGCAGGACAGTCCAAGGCACGTGGGACCCCACGGAGACCTCTCTGCATAGCAGTGTCCTAGAGATGAGGGCAGTGCTATTAGCGCTGCAAGCACTTCAGCACCTTCTTCCTGTAGGAACTATTGCGATTCAGTCAGACAATATGTCTGTTGTCTGGTACATCAACAAACAGGGGGGAACCAGGTCCTACCCACTCTGTCGAGAGGCCATGCGGGTGTGGGAATGGACGATCTCCACCAACCGCTTTCTTATAGCAACGCACATTCCGGGGCGGTCCAACATCCTAGTGGACAGACTAAGTCGCACCATCCTGTTACCACACGAGTGGTCTCTGAATCCCGAGATAACGAATCAGATTTTCGCCGAATGGGGTCAACCCTGTTGCGATCTCTTTGCTTCTCCCTCGAACACAAAATGTTACGACTACTTCGCTCTCATTTCCCTCTCTGGGGAACCTCCAAGAGACGCTCTGGTGCATGCTTGGCCTCCCGGTCTACTTTATGCTTACCCTCCTCTTCCTCTGATGCTGAAATTTTTGCAGAAAGCCAGCCGGTTGGGGAGCAGGATAATCCTCATTGCCCCATTCTGGCCTCGTCAACCCTGGTTCCCTTACCTTTGGTCTCATCTGGTGAATCCCCCTTGGATTCTAGATCCCCCGTCCGTATCTAATATCCCACACCCTAGATCTCCCACTCCCAAACCTGGACAATCTCAAGCTCACAGCTTGGCTGCTCTAGTTCCACTTGTAGCTAGGACTCCCGGTATCTCTTCCCCAGTTAAAACTATTCTAGTAGCAGCACACAAGTCTTCTACTAGAAAGGTCTATAGTAGCAAATGGAAATGTTTCTCCATTTGGGCAGAACGTCGAAATCTGGATCCTTTCACAGCTCCTTTGCCAGCGGTATTAGACTTCCTGTGAGGGCTGTTTCATCAAGGGGCTAGCTCCTCCACAGTCAAGGTTCAACTAGCAGCTATCTCTCATTATCATGTGGGAAATGAACTGGGCCCTTTGATGACCACGAAATTGTGTAAGACCTTTTTGAAGGGTACCTTTCTGCTCAGACCCCCAGTGAAGGATGTAGTCCCTCCTTGGGATTTAACGCTGGTGCTTCAGGCTTTTACAGCTCCCCCGTTTGAGCCTGCAGCTTCAGTAGATCTTAAATTCTTGTCATGGAAAACGGCCTTTCTTGTCGCTATCACCTCGGCTCAAAGGGTCTCTGAACTACAGGCCCTCTGTGTAAAACTCCCATATTTGACTTTTCACAAGGATAGAGTTTACCTCAGGACCAATCCCTCCTTTCTTCCCAAGATTGCCTCTGAATCGAATATTAACCAGTCCATCAACCTATCAGTCTTCTTCCCTAATTACCAAAACAAAGAGGAATATAAATTACACTCACTGGATGTGCATAGACAACTTCGCTTCTACATCCACAGGACATCTGGTCATAGGCAATCTGACCAGTTGTTCGTCTCCTTTGCCAAATGTAACTTGGGTAAATCTGTGTCTAAAGTCTTGGTGGATCTCGCAGTGTATCCTTTTAGCATATGAAAGTTCTTGCAGGCCCGCGCCTCAGGGAGTCCATGCCCACTCTACTCGGTCTATGTCTACTTCTGCAGCTTTTAGAGCTAGAGTCTCTGGATGATATTTGTTCAGCAGCCACTTGGGCCTCATCTCATACCTTTATCAATCACTATAAATTGGACATTATCTCCAGAGGGAGAGCATCCTTTGGCTCTGCAGTGCTCCGAAACATCCTTCCATGAAGGCCGCCCAAGGTTCAGGTAGCTGGGGACTCTGTCCCATAGGTTGCTGCACAAATGAAGTTAACTACTTCAGATTAAGAAGTTATGTACTCAACATAACGTTCCATCTGAGTAAGTAAACTTCATTTGTCAGCAACCGTCCCTCCCTCCTGCCCCCTCACTTATAAATGTTTCATACTCAGGTCCATGGGTGTTACTCACTTATCTGAAAGTATTAGTCTTCGGGCAGTATCTGCTTTGGGCAAACTTGATCTGAGGTCAGTCAGGGTTGGCAGGGGATTATGGGTAGGGGAGGAGCTTGGAGCTCGGATCTAAAGCTGTTGAAAACTGCTGGCTCAGATCCAAGGTCGGATCCGAATCCCATAGGTTGCTGACAAATGAAGTTTACCTACTCAGATAAAACGTTATGGTGAGTACATAACTTCTTATTCTTGCCTCAGACCGATGTCAGAAAAAGTTAATAATTGTATTTCTTGTGGGAAGCAAATACCGCATAAGGACTTCCACTCTTACTGTATTCCATGCCTTGGCCCTGATCACGACATCACTAGCTGTCGGTTTTGTGCTAGATGTAACAAACGCACTATAAAAAGACGTTTGATTTTGCTTTACACTATTTTGGCCAAAGGTTCAATTATACTATGCCGTCGGATCAGCCAACGACCGCAATACTGAAAAAACGCAAAGACAAGGATAAAGACAGGCATCCGAGGTCCAAAACCGATGACGAAACCTCTTCTAGGCCAGTCGCCGGTTTGCCAGTACTAAGTGAGGCGCTTTCGTAGCCCCTGACACCCACTACCTCAGAGCCACAGGCCGCTTCCGACTTCCACGTGGAGACATCTAGGCCTCTGGAAACTCAAGGCATTGGGCCTATGGAAACTAATCCCTCAGATGGGTCTGGAACCGCTGAGCAGGGATCGACTTCTGAGGGTGTTTTCAGACCTTCACAACTTATAGGTTCATACTAGGCTATCTGCCCTAGGGAATTTATAAGTCTAGCCAGAGTGTATTTGGCTTTCGCCACCCATTTTAAATTAATTTTGCTATGCCCTTTTTCGAGGTTAGTATACTGTGCCTCTGTCTAACAGTGACACAGAAATCATACCTGGGGTAAACCTACGATCTCCCATCCACTCATCAAGATTCCTCTTAGAGAGTCAATGAGGGACTCTGCCTAACCTGGACTGGGATTTTATTCCAGAGTGAAGGGAGCCTCTGGGTTATGAAACTGTCCCTCCAGCGTGTCCTATTTATTTCAGTGCTGAGGTTCAAGTCTCTCGAGTGCATAGCTCGATGGGATTTGGATTTTCTGAGGTGCAGCATGTCCATTAATTCCGGGATGGACATGGCTTTATACGTCAGGCACAGATCGCCTCTGAGCAGGCGGTATGCCACTGAGTAGAGCTGGAGTTTCTTTAACCGGGCAGCATATGGCATCTGTTTGAGCCCTTTGATCCTCTTGGTGAGGTACTTTTGGGGTCTTTCCAGTTGCTGCAGGTGTCTGGTAAGGTACATCCCAAAAGGGGCATTGTACTCAATTATGGGCCTGATGAGGGATGAGTAAAGAGGCATGATGACCTCCCCTGATCTAGATGTGAATCCCTTCATGAATAGATGGGCTATATAAAACGTTTTTCTAATCACTTTGGCCTCGTGGTTGTCAAATGAGAGATTGCTATCAACTTGGGTCCCCAGGTCCCTAATTACTTCTTCTGTACTTAATGGATTACCACCTATGTGGTAATTTGTGGGCATTTTGTTTTTGCCAAAGGGGATGACTATACACTTTTTGGCGTTTAGCTTGAGGCCATGGCTCTGGGACCAGTTGTCTGTTTCTATGAGGCCCTTTTGGAGGATGCTTGTATCGGCTGGAGAGTCAATTATGGCGCCCAGTTTGCAGTAATCTGCGAACTTGGTCAGCCACAGTCCTTCCATGTTGGCCTGTACCTCTGAGAAATATATACCGAACAAGAGAGGTCCCAGGACTGAGACTTGTGGGATGCCACTTGTAACTGGTTGGAGTCTGACATGGCTCCAGCAATTCTAACCTTGTGGGTTCTGTCCTTGAGCCAGTTTGCAACCCATCTAGTGACATAGGGGTTTATATTTAAGCTGGTGAGCTCATCTATAATGCCCGAGGGGGGGTATTGTATCGAAGGCTTTTGCGAGGTCCAGGTAGGCTGTGTGGACCACCTTCCCCTCGTCAATGGCCTTGGTGACTGTTTCAAAGAAATCGACCAGGTTTAAGAGGCAGGATCTGCCCTTAACAAAGCCGAACTGGGTAGGATCCAGTGTCTGTAGGTCCCCAATATCTTTATTTATGAGGTCCATGATGATCCTTTCCATAGCTTTGCAGACCAAGCTAGTAAGGCTTATGGGGCGATAGTTTCCAGGATCCGTTGAGGCACCACCTTTGTGGAGAGACACCACTGTTGCTGTATGCCACTCTTTGGGTACATGTCCTGTAGTAAGGCTGAGATTGAACAGTAGTTTTATGTTTGGGTTTAGCTCTTCTTGGAGTTCATGTAGGGCAGCCGGGACACCGTCTGGTCCCATTGATGCTGTGTTTTTTGCTTTGGAGAGGGCGGCTCTTACCTGAGTATCTGAGATGTCAGGGGGGCAGCACTCTGCTGGGATAGATATTTGCCCTTTTGGTAGGGAGGGGGGGGGTTGCGCTGAACCTGTCAGCTGGGATGTTGGCAATCTCTGTGGGTTCGGTGTATTTTTTGTCATTTTGGACTAATTCTGTGCATATCTGGGATTCCCACCCAGGTTCCTAACATAACTAAAGAAAGCCTTGTGATTATTCTTAGTGTCCTGTGCAATTTTTCTCATGAAGCTGGCCTTAGACTCTTTTATGAGTGCCCATAGTTTTTTGCTAATACTGATCAGAGATGCCTTCCCTTTTTGGGATTTTGCTCTATCATGTAGTAGCTTCCTCCTTCTATTGTATAGTTTGTTTATGGCTGGGGGGTCCACCAGACAGGACGTCTGCCTGTGGAGGATTGGGTCTTGGTTTTATTTGGGATTGCACGATCCATGCATTCTTGAAGGTGTTCATAGAATGCGTTTATAAAGGATTCTGCAGTCTGGGCCATATTTTCCACAGGCCTGGGGGCTTTGAAGGATTCCACCTCAGTTTTGAGGAGTGTAAAATTTGCTTTAAAGAAGTTTTTCACTGTGGTTTTCTGGGCAGGGGTTGGGGTCGGGATGTGAATATCCAGTGAGATTAGTTTATGGTCTGATCTTACCAGTGAGGGATACACTTCTGGTCTGGAGCATAGAGTCCCCATGTTGGTGATGATCAGGTCCAGTATGTTTTCCCCTCTTGTGGGAGTGGTAACAAGTTGTTCCATAGCATTTGAGTTTATAAATTCTAGGAACCTTTGGGCTAGGGTGTTGGAGCTAGAGTAATGCTCCCAGTCTATGTTTGGGTAGTTGAAGTTGCCCAATATAATGGTGTTTGGAGAGACCTTCATATTTTCCAGTGTTCTCAGGAAGGCTGAGTGGGGTTCCTGGGTTTGGGAGGGTGGTCTGTAGCAGGCTATAAACTGGAAGGCAGTTTTACCCACTGTTAGTTGCACATGGATAGTCTCTGATGCTTCATGCTGTGCCACCAACCTGGAGGTGTGGGTATCTTTGACGAATATTGATACTCCCCCTCCTTTTGTGGCTATGGTTTTTACCATAAAATCAACAGCCAAGACAAAGGTGCCATTAAAGACAAAGAAACAAGCACAGCATTCTCCTGGACAGTCCTCCATGCCTAAGAAACAAGTGCTTACAATGGCCGAAGACCTCATTACTTCCCATCCCCCTCCTGAGGAAAGGCCTAGGCAGGATACAGATTATGACTCCTCTGATCAGGTTTCCATTTCCTCTGATTCCTCTTCAGACCAGGGATACTCTCTACCCCCCTATGAGGACTCTGCTGCTGAAGAATGTATCCATTCAGCCTCTCCTCCTGAGGATTATTCTTTTGGGGAAACTTTGCATACCATGAGGGAGCATTTCCATTGGGAAAGTCAGGATTACTCTGAATCCAAGAAAAGGCTCAGGGATTTCCTCTTATTGTCTCAGCACAGGCCCCTGGCTATTCCGCCTGTGCTAGATATTGTGGATGATGTGTTCTCTGAATCCAGCTTATCTCCTGACTCTTTACCCCCTGCTCCAGCCAAGCCAGACAGGTATTACAGAGTTCCTGACTCACAAGTTTCTTTTCAAAAATCCTTCTGCTGATCCAGAAACTATTTCCCAGGGTCCAAAAGGGGTTAAGGCTTCCATTGCGAAATATCCAGTACCCTCTGACAGAGATTCCAGAGCTTTGGATAGATGGGGGTAGAAAGTATACA
The DNA here is from genome assembly GCF_019279795.1 of Protopterus annectens. Classification (NCBI taxonomy): domain Eukaryota; kingdom Metazoa; phylum Chordata; order Ceratodontiformes; family Protopteridae; genus Protopterus; species Protopterus annectens. Next base: position 235,790,880 of record NC_056748.1, on the reverse strand, counting down.
CGTCTGCAACTTTAGCAGTAAGAGCTTTAAATTGCCAGTTTCACATGCTGAAGTACCAACAATCTTTAATGGCTCAGTTAAAGCAGAAAATGCTTGCAAGCTCAGAAGCTCCTGATTGTAAAGAAATGCAGGATGGTATTGCATGCAGTTGAACAGGTGGGAAAACATACTCTGCAATGTGGTTTTGATTCTTTAGAGGCCTCTTGTAGAGCCGCAGTTACAGGTTCTGTTATTCGAAGACATGCTTGGTTAAAAGAACAGAGTTTACCTGATCATGTTAAGGCAAAATTATTAGATGCTCCTTTACAGCATGATACCTTTTTGGGGTTAAGGCAGAAGAGGTGTTAAAGAAAATGGAGGATAAATCTAAATCTATGCAAACAGTCAAGGATTTTTTACAGGTACAGCCACCTCGGTTTAGTAGAAATTGGCCAACAAAGAATTGGTCCTTTCCAGTGTCAAGACAGGCCACGGAGAGGCAGATACAGACACCCAAGAGGCAGATCTCAGCCCCAAGGTTCAAACAGACAACAGTGGGGCACCTCAACCCCAAAAGGAGGTGAGGACAAGTCTCAACCTTACTGGAAACCGTCACAATGACTTTCCTCTTTGTACGCCAAGCACGTCCCTTTTGGAAGCCCCCTTAGGGGGAAAACTAGCACTTCTCTCTCAAAACTGGCAAACAATCACCCAAGACAAATGAGTTTTGAATATTGTCTCTCAAGGTTACAGATTCCACTTTCATACTTTACCAAAGCTAAAAGGAATGCCAGACCTGCCACAAAATCAATGGGCAGAGGCACAAAAACAAATTTCAGCCCTCATGGACATGAGAGCTATTCAAAAAGTACCACAACAGGAACAAGGATTTTACTCAAGACTCTTCCTGGTCCCCAGAAAGGACAAAGCATGGAGGCCCATACTAGACCTTTCAATTCTGAATACTTACCTGGATATTCCAAAGTTCAAAATGTTGACATTACAGCAGCTTCTACCCATGCTGGGCAAGAAGGCTTGGCTTGTTACTCTGGACCTCAGAGGCATACCTGCATGTCCCTATCAGACAAAATTGCAGAAGATACCTCAGATTCAAAGCTGGCACAATGCACTACCAATTCTCTGCACTGCCCTTTGGCTTATCTACTGCGCCCAGAGTCTTCACAAAGTGCCTGGCACCAGTAATTACATTTTGCAGACAAAAAGGAATTCAAATATATCCATACCTGGACGACTGCCTCATTCAAGCAGAGACAAAGGACATTCTTCTCCAGCATCTGGCGTTTGTGAAAAAGTTGATAATTTCTCTATGGTACTCAGTAAACGAAAAGAAGTCAAAACTAGTACCCTCACAACAGATTACATTCCTGGGTGCCAGCTTAAATACAACGGCCCAGATGGCTTACCTCACGCCAGACAAACAAATTCAACTAACTCAATATTTTCAATTACTAGCAAAAAAGTCCCATCTCCCTGCAAGAAAAATTCTGCAGGCCCTGGGATTCATGGCATCCTGCATACTACTAATAACATATGCCAGACTGCATATGAGGAAATTACAATGGTACCTAAAAAGTGTTTGGACTCAACACTCTCACAGTTTAGAAGCAGTAATACCAATGATTCCATGCCTACAACAGGAGTTTCAATGGTGGGCACAGGCATGTCACCTAAACAAGGGTCAGCCTTTTACCCAACCCACAGCCAGGCAAACTCTAACAACAGATGCTTCGGATTACGCCTGGGGAGCACACATGGCAGGAAAATGCATTCAGGGCAAGTGGACCACAGACCAGATGCATCTTCACATCAATCAAAAAGAGATGTTGGCTGTTCAAAATGCCCTAACAGCTTTCAAGGACCTTCTACATCCAAGACAACTATTACTAAAGACAGACAACACCACAGTAATGTGGTACATAAACAAGCAAGGGGTACTCATTCTTATCCCCTATGCAGGCAAGCCATGACCTTGTGGAACACAGCTCTAACGTACCAAATTCACCTGCAAGCACAATTCCTGCCATGAAAGAAAAATACTCTGGCAGACGACCTAAGCAGAAATATCATGGACCCTCACGAATGAAAATTGAATCCACAAATCTTCAGCATGATAATGCAAAAATGGGGTTGCCCAGACATAGATCTTTTTGCCTCCCCACTGAATTGCCAACTACAAAAATTCTGCACAAGGACTTATCACAAACAAGCATGGAAAGTGGATGCTCTTCAGTTCAGCTGGAAAAACCTAAAAGTGTATTCCTTCCCACCACTGCCTCTCCTTTCAAAGGTACTCCTAAAAGCCAGACAAGAAAAACCACAGATGATCCTGATTGCTCCAGACTGGCCACGCCAGCACTGGTACCCTATCTTAAGGAACTTGGCTCAGGGCCCACCATGGATTTTGCCCCAAATTCCACACCTTCCGACTCAACAAAACAATCAGATCCTGCACGGTCAGCTCAAAACCCTAAACCTGGCTGCATGGCAGATACTTTAGTCAAACGAGCAACACCTCTCTCTAAAGCTGTTATGGATGTCATTTTGGAGGCCAGGAGGCCTAGTGCCAGGAAAGCTTACTCAGAAAAATGGAAGAGATTCTGCGCCTGGAACCAGGCTCAAAGCCTTGACCCTCTTGTTCCAAACATTCCTCAGATTTTACAATACTTAACTGAGATGCTGGACAGAGACCTATCCTTTTCATCAATTAAGATCCACGCCTCTGCCATTTCAGCACATTACAACACGGATCCTCCTTTATTCTCTCATCCCTTGCTAAAGCAGTACCTCAGAGGGGCTAAAAACATAAGACCGCCCCGGAGAGCACCAACACCAACTTGGGACCTCAATTTCGTTTTGGAAAAGCTGACCCTACCACCTTTTGTGCCAGCCAATACAGCTGATCTAAATTTTTTATCATGGAAAACAACTCTGCTCCTGGCAGTAACTTCAGCACGAAGAGTCTCAGAGCTACAAGCATTAATAGCAGTGGAACCTTTTATAATTTTTCATCAGGACAGGGTATCTTTAAGGACAAACCCTACCTTTATGCCACAGGTGGTATCTAGTGCGGCTCTTAACCAAACCATCCATTTGCCAACTTTTTATCCAAACCCCCAGAATAAAGGGGAGAGACTTCTGCATTCTTTGGACATACACAGGCAGCTATGCTTCTACTTGGACAAAACAAAAGCTTTCAGGAAAACTGAACAGCTGTTTGTAGCATATGCTGCAGAATCGCAGGGCAAGGCTATCTCAAAACAGACTATATCCAAATGGATAGGACACTGTATTCGGTACTGCTACACACAGCATGGAAAATCAGTCCCTAATAACATTAGACCACATTCCACCAGGGCAACAGCCACTTCAACAGCCTTTCTCAGAGGAGTACCTACCAAGGAAATTCTGGAGGCTGCAACTTGGAGTTCAGTACACACCTTTACCAAGCATTACCACCTGCCTCTTTACTCTAAATCCAGAGCAGGATTTGCCACTGCAGTTCTGCAGGGCCTCATAGCCAATCCTAATTCTTTATAGACCAGCCACCCAACCTTAGCTTTAGGATTCTACCCAAGTGTGATGACTGCAGCAGTGTAACACGATGAACATAGTACAGTTTTGTACCTACCATAAATGTAGATGTTCGAGTGTTCACACTGCTGCAGTCCAGGGTTACCCTCCCTCCATCCTCTCTGAACCAGCTGGACTTATCTATACCTTTCTATCCTATACAACCTTTGGGGTGTATTTGCTGGTAACTGAAGGTATTGTTTTTATTTTATATGTATATTTTTGATTAGCAATATCTATTGCCTACCTACTTGGGGGCACCTGACATCTGAGGCAAGAAAAACTGAAGAAAATGGCGTCGGATGCATACTATATACCCGTGGCGCACTGACATCAGGGAAGAAGCGACAGCAACCGACGCTGGACCAAGACTTTGGAACTCTGGCCGACTGCGGGACCGCCTGACGGCAGGATAACCCGTGTGTGATGACTGCAGCGTTGTGAACACTCGAACATCTACATTTATGGTAGGTACAAAACTGTACTTTCTCCTTTCCTTAGAAGGGACATGTTGGTATTTTTTTCCCCACTGGTGAGGTCCTGCCACCAGAGCCTGGCCTCCTACTTTGGGGGCTCCTGACCGGTTAGGGCAAGACAAACTGATGTAATGGCATCGGCTGCCTTCCTTTATACCCCTGATGACCTGATATCAGTCTTCAAGTGACAGCATCTGACACAGAAATACTAAGACTCTGGTATTCAGGCCGACCGAGGGCAACCCCAGCAGGGATAATCCAAATGTGAAGACTGCAACAGTGAAGACACTCTTAACATCTACATTTATGGTAAGTGTACACAACTGTACTTTTGAGTGAGAAGTATAATATTCAGAGGCTACTACATTCCCTTTTTTCTAGCCCATCCAAAAATTCAAAAGAAGCTCTACGACGTTCCACCTAGCCAGAGGGAGTTGGCAGTTCTAGAAATCAAAAAAATGACTGCAAATTGTCATCCAACAGATCCCAGCTGAGCAGAGAGGATTCAGAGCTTACTCCAGTTTCTTTTTGGTGCCAAAGAAAAACTGGAGATTTGAGGCTTATCTTGAACCTAAGCAAACTTAATTTATATGTAAAGAAAGAGACCTTCTGGATGGTTACAGTTCAGTCTATCCTTCCATTACTAAGGAAAGATGATTGGATGTGCTCTGTGGTCTTGAAGGGCGCATACTATCGCATCAAAATAGGCAGGTCCTCCAGAAGTCACCTGTGCTTCCGCATGGGAGCCAGTCACTTCCAATTCAGAGCCCTGCCCTTTGGTCTCACCACAACCCCCCCCCCCCCCCGGGTGTTTTACCAAATGCATGGCAGTGTTTCGCAGCTCATCTTGGACTGCAAGGGTTTCAGGTATTCCCTTACTTAGACAATTGGATCCTAACTATCCCCACCCAGCGCCAGCTATCTCAGGCCAGGGATTATCTCCACTGGATGTTCCATTTTTCAGACATCACTATAAATCCAGAAAAGTCACAACCATTACCGGTACAAACTTTGGAATTTATCGGGGCCGAACTGAACACCATTAAGCAGATAGCTTCCCTGCCCCAGCATCGCATCAGCACCTTGACTCTTCATGTCCAGGCTATACTACCTCATCCCTCTCCTCTTGCCAGACTGATTCTACGTGCCCTGGGATATAATCTCGGTACCTCTAGCCAGATACTATATGCGCATTCTACAGTGGATTTTGGCTGTTCAGTGGTCTGCTCTACACTAGTCACTATCTGTTAAGGTTGACCAGTATTTACAGAACTCATCTAAAATGATGGATTCATTCTGACCTGTCTGTCGGCAGACCTTTCATACCCCCCCTCCAACAGCCACAGTGACCACGGACGCTTCTGAGCTGGGGTGGGGAGAGCATTTCGAGGGGAAGATGGTCCGAGGCACATTGATTCACCTGGTGACTAGATTGCATATCAGTGTCCTGGAGTAGAGAGCAGTCCTCTCATTGCAAGCCTTTCAGGATGCTGTCCCGCTGGAGATCATTGCGATTCATACAGATAACATGTCAGTAGTCAAGTGCATCAGCAAGCAAGGAGGAACCCGTACATACCCACTGTGCAGAGAGGCCATGAGGGTTTGGGAATGGGTGATCTCCTCATACTGCTTTCTAATTGCAACAGATGTACCGGAGAAATCAGCGCATTGGCAGACAGGCTCAGCAGGTCCATTCTGATGCCTCAAGAGTGGCCCGTCAGTCAGTCAGTAGTGAACGAGATATCCAACCATTGGAGTCACCCCTGCTGTGACCTTTAGGCTTCTCCTCACAACAACAAGTGCAGCAGCTATTTCACTCTGATCCCCCTTCAGGGAGCTCCCAGAGGGGACACTGTAGTCCATGATTGGCCCCCCAGTTTCCTTTATGCATACCCCGTGCTACCACTGATCCTGAAAGTTCTTCAGAAAACTAAACTGTTGAAGAGCACCATGATTCTGATTGCCCACTTTTGGCTTCATCAAATTTGGTTCCCCTTCCCCTGGTCTCACCTGAAATATCCTCCCTGGATACTGGAATGTAAACAGGACCTCCAAACTCACCCCACGCTAGGACTCCATCCGGATCTCCCCACACTCAAGTTAGCTGCTTGGTGTCTCCAGTTTCCATGCCTGGGAGAGGGTCCAGGTTTTCCTCACCTGTCATAGCTATCATTCTAGCTTCCCAAAAAGTATCCATCAAGAAATTATATAAAAGTAAGTAGAGAAGATTCTCTATTTGGGCTAATCACCACATTGATTCTTATTCTGTGCCTGTTTCTTCAATCCTTTCATTTCTCGAGTCTTTATTTAAACAAGGTTCTAATTTCACAACTGTTAAACTCCAGCTAATTGCCATATCCAGTTTTCATTCGGGATTATCTTCTGGAGTGGTTGCTTCAACCAGCAAGGCCTTTATGAAACATGTTTTTCTTCTTAGGCCTCCGGTCAAGGACCCTACACTTCCATGTGATTTGACGGTCATCCTGCAATGTTTGACTCAAAAACCCTTTGAAACCAGCCAGTAATTGTGACTTGAAATATTTGCCCTGGAAGTCAGCTTTTCTCATAGCCATTACCTCAGCAAAAAGGTTTCTGAATTGCAGGCACATTCGTCTAAGCCTCTTTATATTATTTTTCACAAGGATAGAGTTTCTCTGTACTAATACATCATTCATGCCAAAAGTGGTCACAGAATCTAACATGAATCAATGCATTCAGTTACCAAAGTTCTTTCCTAACTATTGTAACAAAGGAGAACTTACTTTGCATTCCTTGGATGTTCACAGACATTTACGTTTCTACCTTCATAGAACAAAGCAATTTAGAAAATCTGATCAGTTGTCTCTGTCGCTTAACTGTATGGGTCGAACAGTTTTTAAAATGGCAGCAGTAAAATGGATAACCAATTGTATATCATTTAGTTTTGAGAAGTGTTTACATTTATCTAGTCTTCCAAAAGCTCATTCATCAAGATCCATAGCTGCGTCATTGGCCTTTTCCTCTAGAATACCTATTGATGACATTTGTGCTGCAGCTACCTGCTCTAAGTCGCATACTTTTGTGACCCGTTATAAATTGGACATTGTCTCCAGGAGCAGGGCATCCTTCGGCTCATCGGTGCTCCGACATATCCTTCCTTGGGGCCACCCAAGAAATCATGTAGCTGGGGACTCTGATCCATCAGTGAAGCTGAATGAGGAGGACAACATCAGGTTAATTAGTTATGTACTTACCATAACTTGGCATCTGTGTTGTCCTTTCTCATTCTGCTTCACCTTCCTGTCCATCCATCCCCCTCCTAAAATTTTTTTGTTCTGGTTGTGCCCTTGGTTCCTTTTTCTTTTCTGTCTTTTCTTGTAGGTGGGCAGCAAACTCAGTCTGAGGAGGTTGAGCTAAGGGCAGATGATTATGGGTAATGGAGGAGTTTGATCATGGAAGCGGAGTCTGGTAAAAGGTGGACGAGTCTTATCCGAACCAGTCAGTGAAGCTGAATGAGAAAGGACAACACAGATGCCAAGTTATGGTAAGTACATAACTAATAATTACCAGATATTTAGTTATAAACATTGTAATTAAAGCAGTTTAGATTTTTTTTGAAAGATAAGGCTTCCAGAGTTGAAAATTCCAATCACAAAACATGTTCATATCATTATGAAATACTAATAAATTGACTACTTTGTGCCATGGGAACTGCATTACATCACCTTGGTGCCACAGCCAAAGCTCGTTAATTTTTTCACTGCTAAACAGTTTGGAACGTATGTGTCTCAAATTAAACGCATTTGCTTGTAGTTCAGTATATTAATGTATGTGCTGCAGATGTTGAAATAGCACCTTCTCAGTATTTAAGCAGAATTTACAACTTTCATTATTAGAACCCACTTGCTAAATGTTTTCCATGTCTTACCAAAGTATTACAGCAGAATAACCATTTTGTAGCAGGGGAGCTACATCATTTGTCAAACCAGTAAAAAAAAAAATACATAACATCTGATGTCAATTTTCATTCATTCCTCAACAAGTGGGTTCAGATCCAATCCTCAAATCTGACTCTACAGCTTTTTACAGCTCATGGATACTGGAAACTCTTAAGAATCCTCCCTTACCCATAGTACTCTAGTCCCCTGCCATACTCCAGATCTTGTTTGAAACCTTTGCGTATGGAAGTGGTCACTGATAGCTCTTGAGATTTAGTGTGGAATTGAGTGATATAGCATTTTCTCCTTTCATTAACCTTTTTAGTTGCATTTCATATTCCTCCCTTATCCTTCATACACTTATTGGTGTATTCCTCTTTTTACCATTGTTGGTAAATTTTTCTGTTTTATGCCCTTGTGGTCATTTTGTTGATTATCATTGTTGGTAGTTCGTAGGTTCATAGGTAGGTACTAGGCTATCGGCTTTGGGGCCTATATAAGCCTAGCCAAAAAGGTTCCCTGGCTTTCGCCACCCATGAAAATTATTTTCCAGTACCCTTGTCAAGCAGTGCTGCAGATGTGATCCCCGGGGTGAATTTTCAATTTCCCATCCAGTCATCAACTTTTTTCTTAGAGGGCCAATGAGGAGCTTTGCTTGACATGAATGGGTAGTTTGTTCCAGAGTATGAGAAGTTTCTGGGACAGGAATCTATCCCTCCAGCATGTTCTGTTTATTATGGTGACAAGGTTTAGGTCCCTAGAGCGTGTGGTTCGGAGAGATTGGGATTTCTTTGTGTAGCATGTCCAACAGCTCTGGGTTTGACATAGCTTTGTATGTTACGCCTTTTCACTTTTTCTTTCTTCTTTAACAAAAAAAAACTCTTCTATTGTTGCTGTAGTTAATCTTCCTGCTTCAGTATGGCTGAAAAACCTTCAGATTTTAAAAATGTAAAGGTTGTGGACATAAGATATCTCTGTCTGACCCACATGATTCATGTCTGTATTGCTTATCCCCAGCTCACAGTTGTGTGATATTTGTAAGGGTTTTAATCCACGGGCCTTTGTGGATTGCAAGAATAAGCTCATTTTAAAAGATTTTTTACCTTCTGCTTTTTTGGAGACTTTATCTGGAGCTCAAACCTCCAAAAAAATCAGATAAGGAGGAGTCCTGAAAGGGTACATTGGATCCTTCCAGATCATCCACTCTTAGCTTGGGCCCGACTTCTGAACTTTCTCCAAAGGTGTCCAAGCGATCAGATCCAAGTTCCATGGATCCAAAGATTAAATCCTTGGATCCAACAGCTTCTGGCAAGAGATCTGTATCACTGGATATGACACACATGGAGCCGAAGCTCCCTAAGACTGAATATGCATCCTCTCTAGACCCTGTCCCTTCGCATCTACCATCACCACTCCTAGAGAGATGTCATAATTCTAGAGCCCCTTTAGTGGCCTCTTGTTCTTCCAGGAGTCTGACAGAAGCAGATATGGACAGAATGATGTGGAAATTTCTCTTGGCAGAAATTCAGATGGGAGTTCTCGCAGCTCCTACCCTATCGGGTCCAGAGACCTTTACTAGTACTAGTCCACCTGTCTTGGCTCCATCTCTAATCCGGCCTGCAGCTTTGGAACTCCTGGATCCAAGACTTCCACAACTGTTAATGTTGGATCAGAATATTGTGGTATTTTCTGCTCCAATACCTTCTGTAAGTGGACCTGCTCAGATTGTGTTGGAGCCAAATGACTCTCTGAGCCATAGCACCATTGCCAGATCAGAAGTGTTACGAGTTGACTCTGAAATTGTTGGACCCATCTCTGCCTCTCGGAGCCCCGGCTTTGGACAGCTCTGCTCTGACCCCTCCCTCTGGGTTAGAGAGAGCCAGTGGTTCAGAAGCAGGTCTTCTTGGCTCCTCCTCCCCAGGGCATTCTGCGTTCGAGGTAGTGGAGAGCATATTCTGTACCTCTAGAAGAAGGATGATCCCCCCACCTCAGGTCTATCTTCCCATTCTCATATGTCTTTGTGCCTGGAGTTAACATTTTACTCCACAGGGACAGCCAGCTCAAAGTCTCCAGACTACCCAGCAGGGTATACTCGTATCTTCTGATACTTCTCCTGAGCATCCTGCTGAAGAAGTCCCTAGGAAGAGAAGATGTAGGAGGAGGCACTTAAACTCTCCCCAAGAGTTGATCCCAGAAGATACTGATTTTGATGAGGGGGAAGGGTCTCAAACAGCACCACCTGATGACATCTCCTTTGGAGACATCCTGGAGATCCTTAAGCAAAGGGGTGGTTGGTCTGCTGATGACCCTTCCTAAGAGGAATCTGTATTCCTGGAAGCCTTTGGGTCTGGCCCATATACCTCCTGGTTGACTCCGCCCGCCAGTGTGCTCATTGATTTGCTCTCTAGGTAGGCATGGAAGGAACCCGATGCTGTTGAGCCAATCCCCAAGAGACAAGACAGGATTTTTGGAGCAAAGGAGTACCAGTAAATGCCATGGTTGTGGCGACCACAAAAAGTTAACTCTCAGAACAGAGTTCATCTCTACATCCCCCTAACAGGGAGTCCAGCGTGTTGGACAGATTTGGGAAGCATGTATATGCTTCAGCAACATTTCAATCTGGTTGCTGAATTATTTGGCACATTTCACCACACTTCAGAGGGATTTGAGTAAAGAGCTATCCAGATCTCTTTCTGGGTCTATTACATCTGAGGCAGAGACCTCTCTGGCATCACAGTTGGCTACCTACAGTCCATTTCCATTTCGTCCTTAAGGCTCATTTCTCATGCAGCTAAAGATACCTCAAGGGCAGCTTGTTCAGGCATTTCCCTTAGGAGACATGCTTGGATGCACCTGTGTGATTTTTTGGATTCTTTCATCCTCCTTCATAAGTGTTCCCTTTGAAGGAAGATCTTTGTTTGGCACTAAAGTTAGACACACTATCTAGGTGTGAGCAGGATGGTAAGACTCTCTCTGTAGTGGGCTTATGTTTTTCGACTCCTTAAAGAACTTTTTCTAGGAATCAATAAGGTGGTTGAAAAATATGGTTCAGAAAGTCCAAGGGTCCTTTCCATGATCCACATGGAGATAGTTCCCCAGGAATAGAGGGGGTACTCTTAACGGTAGACTCTGCCCACATGGTAAAGGAGGCCCACAAAACCAGGGGTCCAGAAATACTTTTTCTGACACTCTACCAACGGTCCTGAAAGAATGCCCGATTGTCCATCCCAGGAGGCAGTCAGAGGTCATCTATCCCTGCATCAGACAGCCTGACTAGGTATTACAAAAGATACTTGGGTGAAGAGGATTATTTTCAGAGATTATATAATACCCTTTTCCCTCTCCCCCTTCAACAGTAAACAAAATTCTCGATGTTCCACCCAGTTAGAGGAAAGCATCAGCACTGGAAATAAAATGAGCTGCTAGAAGAGAGTCATCCAAGATGTTCCCACAGGTCAGTAAGAGTCTAGAACTTACTCAGAATTATTTTTAATACCAAAGAAAATCGGGAACTGGAGACCAATTTTGCAGCTCGGCAATCTGAACAAATCAGTTCGGTATACGCAAACTTCTGGATGGTCACGGTTCATTCCATTTTGCCTTTCCTGCACAAGGACAACTGGATGTGCTCAGTAGATCTACAGGATGCGTATTATCACACAAAAATGAACAGACAATGCAGAAGACACCTATGCTTCCAGCTTGGGAGCCAGTCATCACCAGTTCCGAGCTCTACCGTTTGGCCTCACCACAGCCCCTAGGGTGTTCAATGCATGGTAGCAGCAGCTCACTTGAGACTGCAGTGATGCAAAGTGTTTCTGCAGCTGGATGACTAGCTCATAGCTGTTCCAAAAGGGCATCTTCTGATAAAGCACAAGATTATATACTCCAGCTTTGCTGTTATCTAGAAATTACCATAACTCACAACAAATCTCAGCTAGAACCATCTCGGACAGAGTTCATTGGGACCTTTTTCAATACGGTATCAGTGACAGCCTCCCTTCCCTTATCAGGGGTACAAACTATTCAATTTCAAGTCAAAAAGATAATTCAGAATTCATCTCTATCAGCTTGATTGATTGTACAATCCTTGGCATCAATGTCCTTTGCAGTACTTCTAGTTTCTTTAGCAAGACACCAGATGAGAATTCTTCAGTGGACCCCAACAACTCAATGTTCTGTTCTGCAGCAACAACCTGTGTCCACCCAGATCAGAAGTACTCAAGCATGCAAAAAAGTACCTCTTGCGGTGGATTTCATCAAATCAGGTATTACAAGGCCATCCCTTCATTCTTCCTCAGCCCAAAGGCAATAGTGACCATGGGTGCTTCCCAAATTGGGGGAGGGGGCACTCCTTGGGAACGACAGTCCAAGGCACCTCATCCACCAGTAGAAGCCATCACATATTAGTGCCATGGAAGTGAGAGCAATACTCCTAGCATTACAGGCCTTTCAAGACTCTCCTTTTTAGGACTATTACGATTCAGATGGACAATGTCAGTGGTGTAGTACATCAACAAACAAGGAAGAACCAGATTGTATGCCTTGTGTCGAGAAGCTCTGTGTGTGGCAATGGGTGATCTCATCCAATTGATTTCTGATAGCAATGGATATTCCTGGGAAATCCAGTGTGATAACAGACAAGTTGAGCAGGTCCATTTTATTGTCTCATGAAAACATGAAAGTTATGGAAGAGAGATTCTGCCAGTGGGGCCAACTTTGCTGTGACCCGTTTGCACACCCCCCCCCCCCAAACAACAAGTGCAGCAGGTTCTTTGCCCTGACCTCCCCTACCGCAAAATCACCTTGAGATGCTCTCCTTTAAGAATGTCCCCCCGGTCTCCTTTGCACTTAACCCCCCTAATCCCCCAAGTTTCTCCAGGAGGCTTCTTGATTGAAGAGCACAGTCATTCTCATTGCACCTTACTGGCCTCATCAGATTTGGTTCCGCTTTCTTTGGTCTCATCTAGTTTACCGACCATGGATTCTGGATCCAGTTTCAGACCTCCTGTCTCACCTGGCAAGAATGATTCATCTGGACATTTCAGGCCTAAAGTTGACACCATAGTTTCTCAGCTTCCATTAATAGCCAGACATTCAAGGCTCTCCTGTCCTGTACTTCACTTTCTTTTGTTTTCCCATAAACCTTCCACAAGAAAAATTTACAGAAGCAACTGGAAAGGATTTGGTTTTGGGGCACAACAAAGAGACATTGACCCTTTTTCAGCACCAATACCTAAAGTTCTGGAGTTCTTGGCTGCAATTTTTAATGAAGGGACAAACTCCTCCACTGTTAAAGTTCAGCTAGCTGCCATTTCTAATTTCCACATAGGAATCCATGATTCCTCCTTAGCTTCTTCAAAACTTTATAAGGGGAACTTTTATTCTTAGACCCCCTTTTAAAGATTCAACTTCACCATGGGATTTGAATTTGTTATTAGAAATTTAACTCAGCTTCCATATGAGCCACCAGCAAAACATGAACTAAAAATGTTAACCTGGAAAACTATCTTTTTGGTAGCTATAATCTCTGCTCAGTCTCTCTGAACTTGAAGCTCCGTCTTCAAATCCTCCTCATTTAATTTCCCATCAGGATAGGGTAGTGTTACTTACCAACCCATCCTTCCTTCCTAAGGTGGTGTCAGAATCCAACATCAGTCATTCTATCAATCTTCCAGTTGTCTTTCCAAGTTTCACGAATAAAGGAGAATACATGCTCCATTTGTTGGATAGTTGTGTTTGTTTGCATAGAACAAAAGATTTGAGAAAAACACGTCAATTATTTGTTTCTTTTGCAGAATCCAAATCGGGCAAGCCATTTACCAAAGTAACTCTAGCCATATGAGTAATAGATTGCATTTTCTTTGTCTACAAGTTAGGTTTGTCTTTGTTGAAATCTTTAAGAGCCCATTCAATTAGGTCCATAGCAACTACATCACTATTTTTATCCAGGTTCTCCATGGATGATATCTGTGCAGCTGCAGCTTGGGCTAATCCTCATACCTTTATCACTCATTGCAAATTGGATCTGGTTTCAAGAGGAAGAGCAGCCTTTGGCTCAACAGTGCTCAGGAATATCATTCCTTAGAGTCCGCCTGGGATTCAGGTAGCTGGGGACTCTGTCCCACTTGTTGATGAATGAATGAAAATTGACAATATCAGATAATGAAGTTATGTACTTACCTAACATACAAAGCTATGTCAAACCCAGAGCTGTTGGACATGCTGCACTTAAAGAAATCCCAATCTCTCTGTACCACATGCTCCAGGGACCTAAACCTTGGCACCACAATAAACAGAACATGCTGGAGGGATAGATTCCTGTTTCAGAGGCTTCCCATATTGTGGAACAAACTACCCATTCATGTCAAGCAACGCTCCTCATTGGCCCTCTTTAAGAAATGTCTTGACTGGATGGGAAATAGAAAATTCACCCCAGGGATCACTTCTGCGGCACTGCTCGACGGGCACAGGAAAATAATTATTTTGGATGGCGAAAGCCAGGGGAACCTTTTTGGCTAGGCTTATATAGGTCCCAGGGCTGATAGCCTAGTACCTACCTATGAACCTGTGTTCCTTCTGTGGTGTCCATTTTCATTCTTCCTCAACTCCTCTTCCTCCAGCCCCCTACCTTTTTTTTTGGTTTTTGACTTCTGGAAGAACGAGAAGATAATAAGGGAACCAGTGTTCCTACCTTAAGCTCCAGATATTGGTTTCTCTTTTTATAATTGTTTCTATTTTTCTGTCATGCTACAAGTCCAGCAAACAAGATCTGAAGTATGGTAGAGGACTAGAGCATTGTGGGTAAGAGAGGAGCTTGACAGTTTCCAGTATCCATGAGCTGTAAAAAGCAGCAGAGTCTTATATGAACCCATTTGTTGAGGAAGAATGAAAATGGACAACACAGAGGGAACGTTTGGTGAGTACATAACTTTATATACAGGACCTCAGTCATTTCCATTATTGTAATCTTGATTTCCATGGTTCCATTTCCAGGCTGTTTTTGCATCTGATGTCATCTGAATTCTTGTTTTGTGACAGGGGGGGTTTACCTAATCTATTTTATTTTATAGGTTGTCACTGTAATTGCCATGAACGTATAGATTTCTCAAATCACTTATTGAATACATTTAAAAAATGAATCCCCCCTCACCCTTTAAATTATTGTTCACTTTGGTTCCGGTAATTCTGCTAGAGAATAAAATAAAAAGGTACAGTGCTGTAATACCAAGGAACCATGTTTATTTGCTCACAGTAAGCTGTCTTGTCTGTGAGAGTTCTTCAGAGTGTGACTTCAATAAACACACCTTTCATGTGCACTCTAGCATCACATGAAAGGACAGTTAGTACTTCATTTTCAGTCCTTTTTTTTTTTTTTTTTTTTTTTTGAAGTACTGAAGTAGTCTGTGTCATTAACACCCAGAGTACTGCAGGCATTTAGTAGGTTTTCCAGTTCTTCTCCTCTTCTGCAGTAGCGTCCATTTCTTTGAATTTGATGGACAGTCAATCACAGAAAACATAAAAGCTTGAAAACTACTGCAAATAATTGAATTTCTGAACAGTCATTATTCGTTTATAAGAAGCAGTGGTAAGCACATGCTTATAGATTCTTGGATGCAATCTGGGCATATTCCAAACAGTATAAAATGCTGTATAGGGCTTGTAAGGTGTAAAATTTGGAAACTGCACTTTAAAAAGCCTGGTATGTCAAACCGTGTCCCATTTAGGTCCACACTGAGTCATTGCCATCATTAATGGACTTAACTTGATTTCACTGTCAACAATTACAACTTCCTTTTAAATTGACTCCTTATAGTCCAGCTGTTCAAGAAAATATCCTTAAAATGTCTTCCCTTTTTATGCACAAATGTAGTTATTTTACCCACCTTGTGCAAGGTGGCAGGCAAGATCCTTAGTATTTCTAGTTAGCTCTTAGTGCTCTTTTATAGTTGGGGCATGTGCAGAATTTTCAAGAACCCTTGCTTTTGATTTTTTTTTCAGCTTAATGATCTTCCATTGTTAAATTTATGAGGCTGATGCTCAACTTTCTATCACTGTCTTCTGTGTTTTGTAGCTACCGCTTGTGCATAACCTCTCACTATAATCCTCTTAGACAGTTTTTCATAATGAAAATTTCCATCACTATCAGTCAGTCTACTTGCACATATTACCTGATGCTTTTACAGTATTTTCTCTCATCTGTTGCAGAGATAAGTGCTTTCATAGCTTAATAGGTATTGCCATGGACAGTTTTGTGTGTTCTCTTTGCACAAAACTAAATCTAAAAAAAAAATAGGTTTTTATTCTTGATTTAGCTGCATCATAAAAGAATTCTGTGAAATCTCATCATTCTGCCATGTAAAAGACATGTCATCAAAACGCCTAAATACACTAATATCCTTGGCGTAATCAGACTTATTCCAAGGAGATCCAAGTAGGTCATAAATAGATCGGCATAACTATGGTGCCATTGCTGACTCAGCTGCAATGCTTGTTTGTATAATTTCATAAAATTGCTTCTTAAATTACAGCAGTCAGTCTTACTTGGTGAAGATTTGTAGTATCTGATAATTCTTTAGTTGCACGTTCCATGCCAGCATCATTTGGGATCACTGAGTAAAGAAACTGAAGTGCTTTGATAGCAAGTGCAACTAAAAGATAATTTTCATTGCACTACAACTTTAATTTTGCCTGTAAAATCTAGAGAATGCCTGATACCACGTTATTAATCTGTTTTATATGTAAATAGCTATAACTGATTTAGGGTCGTTGCTGGCTTCAGTAGGTCTAAATGGTGGAGCCATTAAGTCTTTATGAATTTTGGCCAAAAATTCTGCTGACAGTCTAGTTTTGAATCCTAAAGTACCTTACTTTTGTGTAAGCATCAGTTAATCGCTCCTTCCTCCAAGCATAGCAGTCAGTAAATCTGAAGGATATTTTTGTATTTCTTACTTTTAAAAATGTTGAATATTCAGCCTTTTCTCTTTGATATTTCTTAATACAAATAAATACAATGTTACTTTAGTGATTTTTGTTTTAGGACTGGAGCATAACACTATCAGTATCTCCAGTTCTCTTCTTGTTATGTTATGGTATCTGAATTAAACCATATTTTGTGAAATTTTGCAAATGCATAAACATGTAATCTTAAAGGTACATTGAATAAAGTTTTTTACAGGGCTAGCAAAACTTAACCAGTGGAGATATTTGCTGTTCTACAGTTGAGACAGCTTCAGATAGTCTCAGATGTTGAAAGTTGATAGCTGTTTTTCCCATGAAACATGTCTGCTCAGGGGTACTTGTGAAGCAGCTACCTACATTTCAATCCATAATTTCTCTAAAAGTTATACACCAGATGTTTCTGTCAGAAACCCGTGCATGCTTTTCTGGAGCAGTCCTGCAGGTGCTGTTGGCTCCCCCCACTGGGAATGGTATGAAGATCAACACTGGCTTAGTACTCTTCCCTTATGTCCTGATGACTACTGCAACAGTGCACCCTACCATGAACGTAGAACAGCTGTGACAGGTACTTGAATCCTTAGTGCACTAGTGACCACATCACACTCCATTCCCTCCCCAAACAGCCTGTGAATCGAAGGACTGAAATAAGTGATTGATAAGAATTGATTAAGGGATGACCTTATCTGCTTGTTGTTTCCACGGTAACTGGGTGTGCACTATGAATATAGTGTTAAGGCTTGCCCCAGGTGATTTTGACTCTTGTATGTTCGCATACCTCTAGCACACTTGTGGTATTAACTTGATTTGGATATCACCCAAAAGAAAAATGGTGCAGGCTGCTATCTTTTTCTCCTTCTGTTCTATGGAGGAGAAGACCATCCTGAGGGGAGGAAGGGGAGATGTCCAAAGTTTTTTTCAGTCTTGCCATGATTGTCCCCATTGACCCCTCTACCATGTTTTGTAAAAGATTTATTTCCTCTTCCCTTTTCTTCAACTCTTCTGCTATGCAAAACTTCAACCTTCATTTTCACTTAGTTCTGTGATTCTCTTCCTCCTCAAGATAATCCTGCACCTTCTTGGTAATCCATCTTATGTTCTTTTTCTTTACCATCCCCACTTCCAAAATGAAGTACACATGGGAAGTAATCTGACAAACACCTTTCCCTGGTACACTTCCTGCACATCTCACCTGCTATACTGGCTATAACTTTATAGAGCTAAAAGCAGTCTGTCTAGATAACTTGTCTTGCTTCATTTAAAAAAAAAAATCTACACTTCTTCCTCCTCTTATGCCTAATTCTCTGTACAGTCACCAGACCCCTTGTACTCTCTTACTTTTATCTTGCACTCACCTTACCCTCCTTTTCTACAAGGCTTCTCATCACACACCCTTTCTCTAACCACATTAAAGTCCTACCACACCACCACTTCACCCCCTTCTACTTTACCCTCTTCATAATGCAAATAATTCCTTACAAGTTCTCTAGCCGTCTTTATTCAGTTTGTATATTATAACCAGCACCATGTTTCTTACAACCTTCCAGCACTGTGCTGTCACCTTCATCTCCACTTTGCTTTTCATCGCATCATTTCACTGTAGCAGTGTAATTTTACTAGCTCATCACCTCATGTTCTTGCTCTTGCAACCCAACATTTGATCCCCAGCTGCCATCATTTGCTCCCTGTTAATGGAGTTATTCACCTCCATAACGAGGCACAAGCCTGTCTCATTTCAGCCATCTCCCTTGAACTACAACCCTGTCAGGCAGGATGGACAAATAGGCTGTTGGGAGCAACCATATTCTGCTTCAGTACTCACTCTCCTTACCTTCAGGCTGCTCCCACAGCCATTCTGCTTGTAAGAAACCACCCATGCTTGTGTCTCCAGCCGTGGGAGCATAGCATGCCTTGTACTCTTCCTTAATCTACTTATCCACTTTCCTCACTGCTTGCCACAGTAACCAGTCAGGTTTATCCAGGACTTCCCTCCATAATTTCCTTGTTTCTGGATCCATGATCTTCCTCTGTACTCTTTCATCTTCTGTATCCTACCTAGCACAGAAACCTTACTGTAATTACAAGCTCCCATTCAAAACATGCACTACTCCCCTCTAGCTTTTGCACATTCTGACCCTTTATCAGTTCTCCCTTACCTCTTGTGCATCTGTCTTCACAACTGTACTCCCAACAACATTCAGTCTGATTGCAATGCCCTTTGGCCACCCATTTTAATTGGTAGGTACACAATTACACTTTTTCCCCTTTTGCCAACTTTCACCAGTTCTCTTCCACCTATGCCTCCCCATATCCTCTTAATAGCTATTCAGGCTTCCCCTTTAATCCCCAGAATGCTACAACAATTATAATACACTGTAGCATTTAGAAAAATGCTTAACATTTCAGTGGACAAGTACTACAATCAAAATGTGTAGAAAAGTTATGCATGCTCAGTGTAATATCCTTCAGTCACCTTGTTGAGTGGCCGGTAGCATAATTACTCATTCTTCCATTTTATTATTATTATTATATGTTTTTTGTATTAACTCCCACTACCGGACTGTCCCTGTTACCAAGTCTCTCTATAGCCCTTTAAACTAGTTCTGGCACCAACTTATTGTCCCATAAACTTTATAACATTTGTAAATCTTTTCAAAATATTTATAGTATGTTTAATAAAATGGCATGTATGGATATGAGTGCATTAATGGTTAAGGTCTTCGCTTCCCATGCACAAGGTTTGATCCTAACCTCCAACCAATGCTGTTTGGAGTTTGCATGTCCTCTCTGTGTCTGTGTGGGGTCCTCCTATCTCCAAAAAACACTGAGTTTTTCCATCCCATACCCCCCTAAAAATTGAACTGTGGGCAACATCACCTGCTCTAAATGGTGCCCTATAGGAGGGGAAAATCAAATGGACCAACCTCTTTGGGCACCTACTGTGGTTCACCATATCCTCAAAAGATAGAGTATGGATCACAGACTGTGCATTGTGGCAGAGCCTGCCACTCTGCAGTGTAAAATATGGCTCTAGGTGATTCAGTCTTGTTGACTAACGTCATGAAAGTGGCTGTGGGTATTTACCAGTGATAAGTGGGCTGAGGACCCTTCCTACTCCAACCTACACCAGGAAGCCATGGTGGGGGCAGTGTGCATCCACCATAAAGCTCACCAATCTGTGTCAGTAGGCTACTGGCTGGCTAGTGTCCAGTTGCCTAGCTTGGGTTACTTGAGATATCTTTTGAGCAAAAGCTGCACATCAAACCAATCAACCTGCCAAGAATTGCTTTGCTCACTGTAGGTTCGCTGACATGATGCAGCTTGGAAGTGGATGACATGATGGTAAGGAGAACGCTGGACATCCTGTGTATCCAAGATCCAAGATGAAAGAGCAGTTCAGCAAAGCCACTTGGCTTGGGATTCAGAGTCTACTACCCAGGAGGAGGGCAGGCTAGAAATGGTGTGGGAATTGTGGTGAGGGAGAGGCTTCAGAAGACAGTGTGGGATGTCATCAAAATTAGTAGCAGACTCTTGGCTGTCAGACCCCAGTGGTAATGATGGATCAGCATTCATAATCTCAGCCAGTGCCCCACAGCAGAGTTATGATAGTGAGGAAAACACTACATTCATAACAGCAGTTGTAGGAGCTACTAGATAAAGCAGGGCAACATGAATTGGTGTTAATGGGTGACCTGAATGCACAAATCGGAACAGACAGAACAGGATATGAGGACTTGTGGGGCCACATGAGTGTGGCAACAGGACTAGAGAAGCAAAGGCCATTCTAGACTTCTGTCTGTCAATGGCTTGATGGAAGGCAACACATGGTTCAGAAAGAGAGACCATCACAAGATCACATACAAAATTTGCTAACATACAGCTCTGGAAAGACTTCTTTCTAGTAAGGAAAGGGCACTGGGGTAGAACTGGTGATTGCAAAATCAACCATAGTGAAACAGAAACAGACCACAGCATATGCCACTGGGTGCCACAGTCAGCTGCAAGCAGTGGTCAGAAATGGCTGTAAGATCAACAGAGACCAGGGTGAAGACTTGAAAGTTGACAGGAGAGAAAGCACAAGAAGTTCAAGGAATTAATCAGAGCAATAGCACCTCATGAAGAAGAGGAAATAAGTGGAGTTAAAGAAGAATGGCAGCACTTCAAAACAGTATGCGTAAGGGCTACAGAACAGATATGCAGTCGAGCCAGGTATGGAAGTAACGTACATAAGGAAATCCAGTGGTGGAATGCAGAAGTCTAGGAAGTCATCAAAAGAAAGGAGGAGTGCAAATAAAAGTGGGAGATGAAAAAGACATATCGTGCTAGGAAGGAGTACTGTTTGGCCAGCAAAGAGGCTGAGAGGGGAGTTGCAGTAGCAAAGAACAAGGCATCAGATGCACTCTAACAACTTCTAAGCAACTCAGCTGATGGCACAAAGAAACTGTATCAGGTTATAAGGCAAAGACAGAAAGATAAATAAGATAGTGAGACACCCTTCATAAGGAATGCCAGCAACAACCTGCTCATCAGTCCACAGGACATCAAAGGCGGATGGAAGGAGTACTTCCAGCAGCTTGTGAATGAAGAAAACCCCACAGAAACTGTACTACCCCAGACACCGCCTACGGTGAGAGAAGGAAGATCCCACCATAGAAGACGTAAGAACAGCACTAAGGAAAATGAACTCCGGGAAAGCAGCAGGCTGAGATGAGGTCACAGTGGATATGATCAAGATGTTGAGTGAGATAGGGGAGAAATGGCTCCTGAGGGTACTCATAGCAGTATGGAGAGAAAGATGTATCCCAGATAACTGGTGAATAAGCATATTAGTGCTAGCGTTCAAGAACAAAGGGGACATTCACAACTGTGGTCATTATAGCTGTATCAAACTTCTATCACACTTCATGAAAGTTTTAGAGAGGGTGATTGATAAATGCACAGCATAGTAGAAAGTAAAATGGGAAATGAGCAGTTTGGATTCAGATCAAGATGCAGCACAAACTGACCCCGATGTATGCAGTGAGAGAGATACTTCAGAAGAAGCTAGAGATAAGGAAAGAGTCCAACAGGGCATTCTTAGACTTAGAGAGGACATATGACAAGGTCCCAAAAAATGATTTGGGCAGTCCTGCTGTGATTTGAAGTCCCAAAAATATTGTTAAAACTAGTGCAAGCTATGTACAAGGACCCAAATGACTCGAGTAGAAGTGTCCAGTCTTACAGAGAGGTTCCCAGTGGGAGTGGGTGTGCATCAGGGTTCAGCTCTGAGCACACTGCTGTTCATACTAGCGTTGGACTACAATAACAAATAGGTTGGAGGGGACATATAAACAAAGTTTCTGTATGCAGGTAATGTGGCAATACAGGCTGACTCTGAGCAAGAACTTCAGCAAAGGGTACGGGAATGGAATGCAAAACTGAAGGCACATGGGATGAAACTGACAGATAACACAGTTGTAATGGCAGCAAATGGGGGAAATCAGAAGTAGCTTAGAACTGAGAAAGGAAAATAGTGGAACAGGTTAACAGCTTCAAGTATGTGGGAGAAGAGGTTGAGGCGAAGGGAAGTCTGAATGAGGTTAAAGCTAGAATCAGAGGGGCTGCAGCCAACTGGCGCAGTGTGTCAGGGGTAGTGTATGACAAGAATACCAAAAAAGCTTAAAACTAAGGTGTACAAAACAGTAGTGCGATCAGTACTACTGTATGATTCAGAAACCAAGACAGTAAAGACTGAGCAGTTGAAGCTAGAGGTGATCAAGTACCCGAGACTGGTGGTAGGATGCACAGTAGAATAGACAAAGGATTGAGGACATAAGAGCAGAAGCTAAAATAGCTCAATTTGTAGAAAAGGTCAAAGAGAACAGATGACAGTGGTTGGGCACGTGTAGGAAAGCAGAAGACAAGCTGGTGAAGATTAAGGAAGAAAGAAGGTAAGAGGAAACCAGAGCATCTGGCAAAGAGGTGGATGGATTGCATGAGAGGAGACCAGTGACAGTCTGGCATGAGTGTTGAAGGTAGAAGAGTAGCATTGAATAGGGAGAAATGGTGACAACTAACTCAACACCCCAACCTCATGGAGAAAATTAGAAAAAAGGTTGATGCTGATAAAATGGCATGACAGTGAATAACTAAACATTGCGCCTCTCCATAAAAAATACTTAACATGAGCTCCAATATTCCTTTGTCTTCGTGTTGGTTGCACAGATATGCTTAGTATTGCAGCAGTAGTTCACATTTCACATCTTTAACTGAACCAACGTCTCGTAGATGCGTACCAAATATCCACAAACAGAAGTAAAAAGTCACTAGAATACCACTCACGAATAGTGCAGCAAAGATGAGGCGGAACCAGCCGATAACAGACTAGAAAACTACATAAAAAACACTACAGCATCACGATATGTGGTATTCTAGTGACTTTTTACTTCTGTTTGTGGACATTTCACATCTTTGATTTTCTCCTCATACCACATCATCTTTGTTTGTTACACTTGCAGTTCATCAGTCCATATATTGTATTGCTTCTTATCTGCAGTCCTGCGATGTCCCCAACCATGTCAGGAATTTTATCTTCATACTTGGCATCCCATGCCATTCCAGTGAGAGGAACAGGGGGTTGTATCACTCCTACTTGTTTGGCAGTCTTTTTCCATATACACATGGTTGACATGCTGATTGCAGCTGAAATAAAAAAAAAGAATGGCCTCTTAACAGTATGCAGTACCTAATGATAGAATGTTGATGCAAAAAGTGTGTTCATAAGTATTTACTCAACTGTTATTCTTAGAGTGTCTTAAGAAGGCTAGCTTTGCATTCCCATGGTAGTTTTATCCATTATATGTTACATACAAATAACCCAGAGGAAGGCAGAACATGGATATGCTGAGACATTTACAATAATGTAATTTAATGTTGTAATTTTATAATGTATTTTGGTGGCAAGGATGGCTGCCTGATATTTTCTTTGGATTTGAAAATACATGCCGTGATGTCAGGAAGAAAAGAGCTCCACAGTACCTCACTGCCTAAACTAGTGTCTAGGGTAATTGCAACATCAGGAGAGTCTTGTGTTTTAAAAAGACAAGTTAGCAGCTGTGTGTCATAGGTGGAACACGTCACATTACAAAATTAATATAGTAGTTAAACCATGATATCGATTTGTAGCTGCCCTTCTAGTGACATTTTGTTTGATTTCACAGAATGCCTTGGTGTTGTATGTATGTATGTATATCACTGTGATTTTGTACCAAGACTCCATTTTTGGGTGTTGTCATAGAGAAACACTAAGCATTCATCAAAACTGAAATAAAAAAAGTAAAAAATAAGGTGATCTTCATTGTTTTTCAGCACTTGCAGCTTTAACATCAGGAGTATAACTGAAAGTATAAATGTAAAGCGAAGATGCATAGAAAGTGCAGAATGCTTACTTGTAGTAGGTGTGCAACAGAGACTGTGTTGAACATCATGATGATCTGTATAATTTACGTACTAAGCACATAACAGGGGGATGGTAGGAGTTGACATTTTGCAGTTCCTGTCATTCAGATATCATTTGTGTATTTGGTTATTGGTATTTCTTTTGTCTTTTTCTTTGCAGCATTTGTGGCTTCAGATTTTGTTTGGCATTTGCTCTTTGTAGTTGTGAATGCGTTGAGTATGTTATGTATGCAAGCAATCACAGTTCAAGAGCAGTTTATTATTACATATCATTGATGCTGGAAGACGTTTGCCAGTCTTGGATGTCCTCTGAAACAGCTGGAAAAGCTGTCCAGCATGACGAAGACAGTGACATCTGTGTTATCTACTTCTACGACGAGTACCTCACACATCTGTACTTTATACTTGTATGATGCATAGTAGACTACTGGTTTAGCAGGGCAGGAGTAGAGATTGGGGTGTGTTACAGAAGACACCAGTTTTCTTTTTTTCAGTCTTCTGGAGCAAGGCTTCATTTTTAGTGCAGCACAATTCCACATATGTCCTGACTAAAATCACTGTTGCAGTATTCCAAACAGATGGGTTTTCAGCACTGACTTCCAGCCAGGGTAGGAAAGCTTTAACCCTTCACTTTAGAATACATCTGACATATGACCTCAGCTCACAAGTATAGGAGTGTATAGGCGGATGTATGCACATAAATCCCTATCTCACCACCAGCCTGAACACAGGTCTCGCAATGTTGGTCTGACCTTTGCATAGCTGTTGGTATCATTAGTTTCTCTGAATCAGATAAATACCAGTTGGGGAATATTTCTTTTGTAAGCTATTTTGCTGTATTTTTGTTAGATGTCAGTTAGGAGGAGTAAGTGTGAGTGCTGTAGGCAAATTCCCTGCAAAGATTTTCATATCCAGGGTGTCTCTTGTCTAGGTGCTGTACATGACTATAAGGCCTGTTCCATTTGCCAGCCTTTTGTGACCAAGACTTTGTCTTCCCTCAACACTTTATTGGAGACCCAGTGACTGAAGCGTCTGGCCCATTCGAAGATGGCAGATGCCACCATACCAGATGTACATCCACCTCAAGAAAAAGCTCAAAAGGCTTAGGCCTGACACTGTCTGGCAAGTCTGACATACCCACAGAGGTTACTGTGACCACGCTGGAGGCTGGTATAGCATCAGATGATTACATGTCCAAAGCGGCTGTTGCTACTGAGAAGGGGGAATCGCAAATCAAAATTTCAGAGGGACCAGAAAGCATCCTGCAGATTGTAGTTAGGGAAGAGATTCCCTTCAAATTGATTGAGATGTAGTAGTGGTTGGAACCTCAGCTCTTGGTTCAAGCAGATATGATCTCAAAGAAATGGTGAGAAAAGCCTAAGCATGTTTCCTCATCTCCTGCTTCTAGGGTGAAGGAATGGATGGATTTTTCTCAAGGATTGCTCAAGGCCATTATGGCCCTTAAACCTCCTTCTTTTACAGCCCCTCCTCTTACTCTTCTGAAGGTTACTGTTGACTCTTGTTTCTCTGAAGAGGAAGAGGCCTCAGATTCTGATGACCATTCTTTAGCTTGCTTCTCTCAGATTCACTGTCCTGGACAAGTTTCTTCAGATGATGATTCCATTTCACCCGATTCCTTTGTGGAATTGGCATGCTTTACAGAGACCATTTTAAACATGCATTTTGAGTGGGAGTCTGGGCAAATTTCTCATGTCCGAAAGAGATACTACAGCCTCTTGGAGGTGGGCATCTCTGTCCCTTCCCCTGTCCCTCCAGTCCTGTAGGCTTTTTTGGATGCTTTTGAATCCACCTTCTTTGCTCCTGACTAGCAGCCTCTGCTCCTAAAAGGCCAGACAGATTCTACAAAGTACCAGAGGAACTTAAGTTCCTGTATAGGAATCCTGTGGCTGACTCCTCTGCTTTCTCCCTCAATTCTGACAAACCTAAGTTACTACCTAATGAATAATGCTCTTCCTTCAGACACGGACAGCAAGGCTGTGTGAATAGGTGTCAGAAAAAAGTTCTGTACCTCTTCTGCTCTGGCTTTAAGGCCTACACACTACCAGACTCAGATGGCTGAATACCTGTTACCTGTCCTTAACTGTCTAAACAAGGTAGTGGTGGATTTGCAGGGCACAGAGTTTAAGCAGTAAATTCTGTCCGTAGTTAATCAAGCCACTCAAGTGGCTATACGTAGTATAAAATGCAGTAATGATTCTGCTGAGACCTCCTCTGGAGCAGTTGCTACTATCATCTGCAGATATGCATGGTTGCACAATCAGCCCATGCCAGCAGATTTCAAAACTAAACTCGCTGATTAACCCTTGGGCAAAAATCTTTTGTTTGGATCTCAAGGAGCTGGCTTATTCAAAACCTTAAGGCACCAAGGTAAAGTAGTGAAAGACTGCAAACAAATCCTACTTATCTCTGTTCCTAGATACCAGAGGAATTACCCAGCCAAGCCTATTTCTTTTGTTAGAAGGGAACCTAGACCTCCCCAGAAGCACAAGAATCTATATTAAATCAGTGAACACTTAAAGCAAATGCTGATTTATCGACCCCATGTAAGCGAAAGCTTACAATCCCGAACACTCGGAACAGCAATTTTTTTTTCCCAGGGAAAAAAATCGCTGTTCCACAAAAAAAATAAATAAAAATAAAAACTTCAAAACATTAAATAAAGTGGAGGCTTCGCCCTCCCCACCCTACTTAAACATACCAACTCCAAGATTGCACTACAGTGACGAAAATGGCAAAGTAACTGAGGCGGCCAAACGATTTCTTTCACAGGGAAAGAAATTGCTTATATGCAGTTTCGTTATTTTGCTGTTTCGTGCTTTCAAGTTCGATCAAGACTGGAAAGCCTCCTTTCTCAGATAAGTCACTGTGACTACCTTCCAAGCCCCCTTCCCCTCCCCCTTGGTCCTACCCTATCCCCTCTCAAAAAGGTTTACTCAGTCCATTTCAGAATGGGAAAAGATTACCACAGACGGGTAGGTACTATCAATCATAAAAAGGGATCTGATATTGCTAATCCTCGTTCATTCCTTATGCCTGGGTTACCGGCTCCGACCTCGGAACCAAGCCAGCCATCTTCCAAGCTCGCGACAGCCACAAACTCTCGAGCTAAACTCTTGCCCACAATTTCCCTCTCCTTGTTACCTCAGATTTCATTTGCCACGTCACCATTCAGTCGTGTCAAGCCACTTCTCTTGAGCTAAGTAAAACTTTCTTTGATAATACCTAATTGTATTACAGCTTTTCTCAGTTGAAATCTTGTTAAATAGTTACCTCTTACCCTATCGTATCTAGGGACTCTCTTTTGTTTTTTTTTCCTAGCCCTTCTTTCTTCTTATTGTGAGGGAACTCCTTTACCATCGTTGGTAAAACCTTTCTTTGCTTTACCTTCGGGTATTTCTCGTACCATTGTTGGTACCTTCTTCCTTCCTTTCTTTTTCTTCCTCCTACCTATCATGGAAGAGAAAAAAGGTAGTCCAGGATTTAAGAGATGTGTGGATTGTGGGCATAAATTGCCTATTTTAGATGCACATTCATTATGTGTTTACTGTTTGGGTGTGCCTCACTTAACTGTTGACCCGCCTTGCGGGATTTATGCGAACTTTCCTAACAAGACTTTGGAAAGGAAAAATAAACTGGTCTTAAAGTGACTACTTAAATCTTCCTTTACAGAGGCTATTTCGGAGGCTTCAACCTCTCCTAGTTCCCATAAGAAAAGGGATGAACATAAGGCCAAGTTTCTTATGTCGTCTCCTGCTGGGGACCCCCAGGAACAGAGACCTAAGAAGGCCAAACTTTCTAGTTCAGAGTTGACTTCCTCGGCCCCGAGGCTTTCGGTGCCTAGATCTTCTGCACCGAAGCCTTCGGCACCACTCGCTACTTCAGCACCGAGTATTGTGCCCTACACCTCATCAGAACCGAGGGGGCCCTCGGTTCAGACTTCCGTTCCGGCACCGACTTTTTTATCGATACAAACCTTTACAGTGTCCATGACTGTTCCGACTCCCTCTCCTGCTTTGGCTCCGACAATTTATCCGCACCGACTATCCTCTCGGTACCGACCACCTTGTTTTCCGCACAGACTCTTTCGGCACCTACCATAGGGCCAACTACCACTTCGGCACTGACCTCGTCGGTGCAGACCTTACCTTCGGCAATGATCTCCTCAGTGCAGACACCAGTAGTACAAGCCTTAACAGCTCCGTTGTTCTTGGTGCAGACACCTATTTTAGCACCATCCAAAGACCCCTTTGTGGGCACCAAGTTTCCTTCATGCTTGGATAGACCTGACTCCCCTTCAGCTATGTCCATGAGATCTACTGGAAGCCTCTCTGAACATGATGTGGTGCGTCTTTTGGATCAATTGCTTTCGGCCAGAGGTATCCAACCCTCCAGGACCTATTCTTCTTTCGGAGGTGAACACCCTTCTCCAAACACCCCTACCTATTCTCCTCCTTCATTGCCTTTGAAGTCCCTTGCTGTAGTACAGACTTCCCTCACCATGGCTTCTTTTATGGACCTCACTAAGGAGCCACAGTTGCCTTTGTGGCAGGAGAGACTTGTCACTCCAGTCACTGCTCCGGATGCCAGCTGTGGCATACATACTATTGTTTTTCACTGTCATCCAGGGACTCCGAGTCGGCAGGCTGATTTGCTTGAGCTAGGTATGACGTCCTCGGGTGGACCAGCCTTTCAACTCATGGAGAAGGCTCTTGCATCTGTTGGCGATCCTATGCAATCAGTGCCCCCGTCCTCCTCTGGACCTCAGTTTACACAAGTCACCCCTAGCAGACACTGGGCACAAGGGCCTCAGGACACACTCCCACAGGACGCCTCTTTTGTGCTGTCTTCCCCAGACTCTCCCCCTGAGGAAGTTCATTGCAAGAGTTCTTGTAAGAGGAAGCACATGGACTCCCCAGAGGAGTCCCTCACAGAAGAGACAGACTTTGATGATGGGGAAGGGTCCCCTCGGTCACCCTCTGAGGTATCCTTTGGAGATATCCTCAAAATACTTCAACAGAGAGGTGAATGGCGGCCCTCTAACCCGACCTCTGAAGAGTCTGTGTTCCTGCAGGCCTTTCGTGCCTGGCCCCCTACCTCCTGGTTTAATCCATCTGCCAACGACCTTGTCTGGCTCGTCGTGCAGTATGCATGGAAGGCTTCTGACACCGTTGACGCCATTCCCTGGAGGCCAGATAAAATCTTGCCCCCTCCAGATAGTGATCCTTACTGGTCCAAAGGTCTTCCTGTACATGCCTTGGTGGTGGCGGCCGCAACAAAAAAGGATCTGGCGGAAGAAAGCCAGACTGTCCACCCACCCAACAAAGAGTGCCGGGCACTGGATAGATTAGGGAAGCGTACTTTTGCATCGGCGACCTTTGCAGTGAAGTCCCCGAATTATATGGCACATTTTGCCAAGCTTCAAAGAGACTTAATTTCTGAGCTCTCTGAAACTTTGGCCAGAGCTGTGTCTGATGAGGTCTGGGACAAAGTGGCATCACAGTTAGCCATCCTTGAATCGATCTCTAACTCCTCCATGTGTCTGATTTCTCACGCATCAGAAGGAGCCACTAGAGCAATGGGTGCAGGCATTGTTCTGAGGCGGCATGCCTGGATGCGTTTGTGTGATTTTGCGGAACCCTTCAAGGCTTCCTTTCTGAACGCTTCCATTGAAGCCTCTTTGTTATTTGGACCCAAGGTAAAAGACACACTGGCTAGATGTGAACAGGACAGTAAGACTCTTTCTGCCGTGGGTGTCCATTACTCTTCCCTTCAACGGGCTTTTCCAGAAACCAGAAGAGGTTCTTTCCGTGGCACACGAGCTGTGTTTTCCCCTAGAGGCAGAGGGGGAAACTCATATGGAAGACGCCCCTTTCTGGGCAGAGGAGGTCCGTGTAACCAGGGCTCCAGAGATTCTTTCTCTGGCCAGTCCTACCAGCGCTCCTGAAGAGCGGCCCAACTGCTTTCCTCTGGAAGCGGTTGGGGGTCGTTTCTCTTCGTACCCGTCTGCCTGGCCTACCATTACCACTGATTCTTGGGTACGAGAGATAATAACCAGAGGTTATCACATTCCCTTCTATCTTTGTCCCGCCCCCCTAAGAAACTTACCCAACGTTCCACCCAGTCAAAGGGAAGAAGCAGCATTAGAGATTTCAAAGCTGCTAAGAAAGAGAGTCATCCAAATAGTCCCACCAGACCAGATAGGATCTGGATTCTACTCAAGATTATTTTTGGTGGCAAAAAAGACTGGGGACTGGAGACCGATTTTGGATCTGTGTGCTAAAAAAAATTCGTAAAAGTACAGAAATTCTGGATGGTCACAATACAGTCTATCCTCCCACTCTTGGAGGCAGACGATTGGATGTGCTCTATAGATCTATCTTCAAGATGCATACTACCACATAAAGGTGGACAGACCATCGAGAAGATTCCTTCACTTCCGTGTGGGAGCCAGTCATTACCAGTTCCAAGTACTGCCCTTCGGACTCTCTACAGCCCCCAGCGTGTTCACAAAGTGCATGGCAGTTGTCACAGCTCACCTGCGACTGCAAGGATTCCAGGTGTTTCCATACCTAGACGACTGGCTCATCACCACCCCCACCAGACATGTATTGGAAGAAGCCTTGGCATACTCCCGTCACACTGCAGAAAGGCTAGGTGTAACTATAAACTGGCAAAAATCCAACCTCCCCCATCCCAGTCCGTAGAATTCATTGGGGTCCTGTTGGATACAAAGAACTGCAAGGCATTGAGTCCAGAGCACAGAAGTCTAAGGATAAAACAACTACTCATACCCATCCTCTGAAGGGAAAGATCCACAGCACATTCTGTCCTCCAGCTGTTGGGTTCCATGGCAGTTTCCATCACCATTGTCCCCCTTGCGAGATTCCACATGAGGCTCTTGCAATGGTTACTTCTCGCCCAGTGGTACCCTTTTCAGTTTCCTCCACCATTGTCCCCCTTGCGAGATTCCACATGAGGCTCTTGCAATGGTTACTTCTCGCCCAGTGGTACCCTTTTCAGTTTCCTCTATCATCCCAGATTCGGGTGACTCAGAGATGCAAACAAGACTTGATTTGGTGGATGTCACAGAACCCGTCACAATGGTCTCACCCCTTCACACCCCAACAGCCCAAAGCCACAGTGACCACTGACACCTTCCTGATGGGGTGGGGGGGAGCTTTTTCAGGGGACGACAGTCCAAGGCACGTGGTCTGAACTAGAGGCCCATCTGCATATAAATGTCCTAGAACTGAAGGCTGTGCTTCTAGCGTTGCAAGCATTCCATCCCCTCCTCCCGTCAGGGGCTATTGCAATACAATCGGACAACATGGCTGTAGTCTGGTACATCAGCAATCAAGGCGGAACCAAATCCTACCCACTTTGTCAAGAGGCCATGAGGATATGGCAATGGGCTTTGGCTACCAACCGCTTTCTGATAGCAACGCACATTCTTTGGAGTTCCAACGTGTTAGCAGATAGATTGAGCAGGTGCATTCTGCAACCACACGAGTGGTCTCTGAATCCTCTTATAGTGGTGGAGATTTTCAACCGCTGGGGTCTCCCTTGCTGCGACCTCTTTGCATCCCCAACCAACTACAAATGCAGCAATTACTTCGCCCTGATTCCCTCTTAGGAACAGTCACCCAGGGACACTCTAGTCCACAATTGGCCCTCGGGTCTGCTTTATGCCTTTCCCCCTCTTCCTCTCATTCCCCAATTCCTGAAGAAAGCCCATCGGTTGAAGAGCAAGATAATCCTCATAGCGCCATATTGGCGTTGTCAAATTTGGTTCCCCTTCCTATGGCCTCACCTGCTAGATCAACCATGGATTCTCGATCCAACTCGGGACTTTATTTCCCATCCGCAGAACCTGATTCACCCCAGCTTGAACAGCCTGAAACTCACAGCTTGGCTCCTCCACTTCCGGTGATTGCCAGGCAGACAGACCTTTCTTCCCCAGCACATGACGTTCTTATTACATCTCATAAGTCTTCCACCAGAATTACTTAGCTCAGCAAGTGGAAAAGGTTTACTATTTGGCTGAAGGAAAAACAGATGGATCCCATTTACCTGTCAAGTTTATTCCAATCTGGCCTATCTACTTCTACCATTTGACTTCATTTGGTCGCAATATCTAATTTTCACAATAGTGTCAATGACTCTTCCCTTATGTCACACAAATTATGCAAGACCTTTCTAAAAGGCGTAAATCATTTGAAACCCCTTTTAGAGAACCTATCCAGCCATGGGACCTGTCATTAGTCCTGCAAGCTTTGACAATGTCTCCTTTTGAACCAGCTTCTTCATGCAACCTCAAATTTCTTTCATGAAAAGCTTTGTTCTTGGTCGCCATTACTTCTGCCAGATGTATCTCTGAACTTCAAGCTCTGTGCATCAAACGGCCTTACTTGATCTTTCATAAAGATAGTGTCATTGAGAACTAATGCTTCCTTTCTTCCAAAAGTGATCTCTGAAATGTCCATTAACCAAACCATTGAATTGCCAGTTTTCTTTCCCAATCATTCTAACAGAGAAGAGTATTGTCTATATACCCTAGACATTCACAGGCAAATGTGTTTCTATCTGGACAGAACTAAGGCTTCTCGCAAATCGGATCAGGTATTCTTGGCCTATTCTGTCCTGACTGCTGAAAATAAAAAATTACAGGATTTAATGCATTCTGCGGAACAGGTTGGAAAACATATTTTGCAGTGTGGATTCGATTCATTAGAGACCTCTTGCAGGGCTGCTGTTACTGGGTCTTTGCTCAAAAGGCATGCTTGGCTTAAGGAGCAATCTTTGCCTGATCACGTTAAAGCTAAATTGTTGGATGCTCCCTTAAATCAGGACCGCCTGTTTGGCAACAAGGCTGAGGAAGTTCTTAAAAAAATGGAAGGTCAAGCTAAATCTATGCAAACTGTTAAAGATTTCTTACAAGTTCCGCCTTCTAGATTTAGTAGGCACTGGCCCTCTAAAAATTGATCCTTTCCAGCCCCTTCCAGGTCTTCTCAAGCCAAACACAGACACAACAGTAACCCCAAGTTTCAGTCCCAAGGGACACACAAGACTGAGCAGTGGGGAGTTTCCATACCAAAATCTGGGAGTAGTAAGACTCCCTCCTATGGAAAACTGCCTCAATTACTTTTGCTTTTTAAACTTCCAAGCACTTCCCAACTGAATGCTTATTTAGGCGGAAAGATTGGTCTGCAGGTCAAAAACTGGGAACTCATTACCCAGGACAAATGGGTTTTAAATATAGTGTCCCAAAGATACAGATTTCACTTCCACATGTTACCAACACCAAGCAGGTGGCCAGATCTACCGCTAAATCAGTGGGTTGAGGCCCACAAGTCAAGTACTCTCTCTTTTAAACAAGGGGGCTATTCAGTTGGTACCAGAAGAGGAAAAGGGGCAAGGTTTCTATTCGAGACTTTTCCCTGGTACCCAGTAAAGGCAATACATGGTGTCCTATCTTGGACCTTTCTACTCCAAAATTCAAGATGCTGACTCTTCACCAGCTGCTTCATATGCTAGGCAAAGATGCATGGTTGGCAACACTGGATTTAAAAGAAGCATACCTGCACATCCCTATCAGGGAGTCTTGCAGAAGATAACCTACACTTCAAAGCAGGCTATATGCACTATCAGTTCTCTGCACTGCCCTTTGGCTTTATCTACTGCGCCCAGGGTATTCACAAAGTGCCTAGCTCCAGTTATTGCATTTTGCAGGCAAAGAAATATTCAAATATACCCATACCTGGACGATTGTCTAATTCGGGCAGAAAGCCAGGACATTCTTTTGAATCATGTGGCCTTTGTTCAAAGGGTACTGACTTGTCTGGAATTCACCATAAACGAAAAGAAACCACACCTGGGACCCTATCAACAAATTATATTCCTGGCATCAAGCTTGAATACAACTTCCCAGATGGCTTTCCTCACACCAGAGAAACGGATTCATTTGACAACCTAATTCAAACAAATTGCCACAAAAACCCAGCTATCTGCAAGGCAAATACTGCAAGCCTTGGGGTTCATGGTCTCCTGCATTCTTCTAATTCCATATGCAAGGCTGCATATGAGGAAACTACAATGGTATCTCAAAAGCCTATGGTGTCGACATTCACAGGATCTAGACTCAAGGATTCCTATCATACCTTGCCTTCGCCTAGAGTTCCTTTGGTGGGCAGAGGCCTGCCACCAAAACAGGGGACTACCATTCACATTATCCCCGGCCACCCAAATCTTAACAGACACATCAGACATTGCATGGGGTGCTCACCTGGCAGGGAAGTGCATTCAGGGCAAATGGAACCCAAGTCAAATGCACCTGCACATAAATCAAAAGGAAATTTTAGCTGTACAGAATGCTCTGACAGCCTTCAAGGACCACATTCTTCCAGGACAACTAATGGTAAAGACGGACAACACCACTGTCATGTGGTACATAAACAAGCAGTGGGGGTACACATTCTTACCCCCTCTGCAGACTAGCCATGGCATTGTGGAACACAGCCTTGAGCTGCCAAGTGAATCTACAAGCTCAATTCCTGCCAGGAAAACTAAATACACTGGCAGACGGACTAAGCAGAAACCTCATGGACCAACATGAGTGGAAACTGGAACCATGGATTTTCAACATGTTGACAAGCAAATGGGGGAGCCCAGATATATACCTGTTTGCCTCCCCCCAGAACCATCAACTGGACAAATTTCACACAAGGATTCCCCACAAGCTAGTTCTGAAAGTGGATGCTCTATCATTCAGCTGGAAAAACCTATCAGTTTATGCCTTTCCTCCTCTGCCTCTGCTCTCCAAGGTACTACTAAAGATAAATCAGGACAAGCCAAGGACGATTTTAATTGCACCAGACTGGTCTTGCCAACACTGGTACCCACTCTTGTGCAGTATGTAACTCTTGGCTCCATGGCACCTGCCTCAGACTCCTTCCCTGTTGTCTCGGCAGGAGAACCAGATTCTGCACCCTCAGATGCAAACCCTGAACCTAGCAGCCTGGCTAATTACCTAATCTCTCCTTTACCATCCCTCAGTAAGTCAGTGATGGATATCATTTTAGAGGCAAGGAAGCCTAGTACTAGAAAATTTTATGCTGCAAAATGGAAAAGATTTTGTGCCCGGAACCAATCTCAAGGAATGAATGCAGCAGTGCCCAATTTACCTCAGAGTCTACAATACTTGACTGAGATGCTTCATAAGGGCTTGTCCTTTTCCTCCATCAAAATTCATGCTTCAGCCATTTCAGCTCATTATAGCACAGAGCCTCTCCTCTTCTCTCACCCACTGCTCAAGCAGTTCCTCAGGGGGGCCAAAAATTTAAGGCTACCCAGGAGAGCTCCAACTCCAGCCTGGGATCTTAACTTTGTCCTGGAGAAACTCACTCTTCCTCCTTTCGAGCCAGCTGCTACTGCAGATTTAAAATTTATTTCCTGGAAAACAGTTTCCTTTTAGCAATCACTTCTGCAAGAAGGGTATCTGAATTACAGGCCCTTATGGCAGTGGAACCTTTCATCATCTTTCATGCGGGGACAGGGTTTCCCTCGGAACCAATCTCTCCTTCATACCCAAGGTGGTATCCAGTGTGGCTCTTAGTCAGTCCATTAATTTGCCTACCTTATTTCCTAACCCACAGGACAAAGGGGAATGGATACTGCACTCTTTAGATGTGCACAGACAGCTTAGATTCTACTTGGACAGGACTAAACCTCAAAGGAAATCTGAACAACTGCTTGTGGCATTTGCTGCAGCGACAGAGGGGAAAGCTGTTTCAAAACCATTTCAAAATGGATAGCCACTGCATTTATTTCTGATATAAGCACCATGGAAAACCTATCCCACAGGGCATCAGACCCCATTCAACCAGGGCTGCATCTTACCTCTACAGCCTTTCTCAGGGGCATCCTTACTAGGGACATCCTAGAAGCTGCTACCTGGAGTTCTGTAGATACTTTCACTAAGCATTATCATTTGCCAGTTTTCTCTAAATCCACAGCTGGTTTTGCCACTGCAGTCTTGCAGGGCCTTATAGCTGGTCCTAATTCTATTTAAATTCCTCCTCCCAACCTTAGCTTTGGGAATCTACTCAAATGTAATGACTGCAGCAATGAAACACGAAGAACATAGTACAGTTGTGTACACTTGCCATAAATGTAGATGTTCGGGTATATTCACTGTTGCAGTCCTGGTTACCCTCCCTCCAGCCCCCTTTCTTCTTTTGGCTATAACTCTACTCTCACTTACTATGCTCAAAAAGCTTTTTGATGTATTTGCTTTTTTGTTGGAGGTATATCCTTGTATTTATAGATTTAATATCTTCCCATTAGGGGGGCACCAGACATCTGGGACAAGAAAAACTGTTGTAATGGCGTCAGCTGCATGCTTTATACCCCTGACATCATGGAAGAAGGGACAGCAACCGACGCAGGACCCAAGACGCTGTTAATCAGGCCGACTGAGGGCTACTGCAAGCAGATAACCCAGATGTAATGACTGCAACAGTAAATACACTCGAACATCTACATTTATGGTAAGTGTATACAACTGTACTTTTCTAAAACTACCAAGTTTCTAAGGCCCAGGGTACAAACTATGCCCAAAAAAACAGTTACCCAAGCTCAGGCACCTGCTTCCTTGCTAAAAATGGTGGAAGACCTTATTATGCTTATTAGGGGAAGCCAGGCAGGTTCCTATTACCTTATCGAATGCACAGTATATTGAATCTGACAATATCGAACCTCAAACAGCAAAAGTGTAAAACTCCAAACAGTGGTAATGTTGAATTGAATATCATCGAAACGTCATAGCTGGCCCACTACAACTTTAGGACGTAGAACGTCATCATTCCAGTGAGTGACACCTATCTAAAAAATGATAATGGACAAAGAACGTAATGTGAAAAACCATATATGTAATGATAAATACCGTTTCAGTTAAATACAATGGAACAGCAGAAGTCAGTTGTCCACACACAAAATGAAAGGGTATCAATCAACATTTTGTAGACGCAAGATATATAAATATGGGTAATGCATGACACCGTCTGTGCGTTTATCTGCATACAAACTGCTAGTACGGCTGGCATTCTGGCTCTAGCTCCAGGCAAAGTAGGTTTTGTGTATGAGACAGTAACCTCACAAAAGAAATCAAAAATGCTACATATATTGATGGTTACCTGTGTAACTTAGAGAAGAGCATAAACAAAAAACATTATTGTGTGGTAGGTTCAAGTTATTCCAGAAATGTAAGGTTTGGGCAGTAACTGAGCAGGTCACGGATGGGGAGCTGCTTTTAAAATCTGTTGCACACCGGCATGCGTCTGATATTACAGATGTAGAGAAATACAGAGCTTGTCATGATCTAAAAGAAAATGCTCAGCTAACTAGAACCACACCGACACTGTTAGTTGATGTGGCCAGTACATCTGTAGAAAGCATTCCCAGTTTACCCTTAAGATGATCAATGCTTCAGCAAGTAAATAGGGTAAGACATAAGAGATTATTAAGTTACACTGCTGTTCAAATGACATTACCTGCAGCAGACACTATGAAATATTGTCTCAGAGGGTGCATTCATACAGAAAAGAACGGTGGATATACATACTAATATGCATGTATTAGTATTCACTACTAAAGAGAATCAGTATGATTTGTGTACAGCAATCATTTGGTTTTTGGATGGTGTATTTTTGACTAGTGGACAGCTTTGCAGACAATTATATACAATATGTGGCTTAGTGTCATTTGCAGGGGCAACCAAATGTTTGCCTTTAGTGTACTCTTTAATGACGAAGAAGTCATTTAAGGCGTGTAACTGTTTATTGGAGTGTGTATTTCACTAATTGTCATCAGTAGGTTACGAGCCTGTTGTACAGTATATTATCACTGATTTCGAAATGGCATCTATTAACAGTGTGAAACAACGTTCATGGAGTAAGTAGCAAGGGTAGTTTGTTCCATTTTAGCCAGGCTGTATGGCGTAGGGTGCAATCATTAGGGTTAGCAAGCCTTTACGGTAAAAGTGCAGCATTCCAACTATTGGTTAAACGACTAGTAGCACTCTCATTTTTGAATGTGGATGACGTGATTTCCACTTTCAATAAACTGTCTTGAGTGTTTTCCACCTGAGGGCAAAGCCTTAGTAACATACTTTTCAGATGTTTTTGTTCTTGACGTCCTAGAAGGCGGCAGACGAGGAATAGTGGTCATAGTAGATTTCTGCCAATCTTCCCTGTGCCTTTTTGGAACATTAGTGATTTGAATACTGCAATAGTGATTGCTATGCTGGCTTAGTGGTTAACTACTGTGACTATAGTGTACAGGGTCCTGGGTTTGAGCCTTGCAGAGGCAGTTTATTTAAACTGTAGGCAGAGCTCTTCGCTAACCCTCTTCAAGAGAAACCTTGACGAGTGGATGGGAAACAGAAAGTTTACCCCCAGGGATCACTTCAATGGCTCTGCTGGACAGAGGCACAGGAACTAATCTAAGGGGGTGGCAAAAGCCAACACATTCCAGCTCTGCTTATAAATGCCTTTTGGCAGATAGCCTAGTACCTACCTGTGAATCAGTCGTCGCTACCCAGGACTCAGAACTTTGTGGAAGGGTGGCACAGGTGTATTCATTCTTTATTAGGGAGACGAATATGTGACATACCAGCTGTCCTTTGTGTTAGTGAGAGAGCAGAA
This sequence comes from Protopterus annectens, assembly GCF_019279795.1. NCBI lineage: Eukaryota > Metazoa > Chordata > Ceratodontiformes > Protopteridae > Protopterus > Protopterus annectens. The sequence continues at coordinate 235,751,802 of NC_056748.1, read as the reverse complement.
TAGGGTAAAGATGAGAATGCAGATGAAATCGGGATATCCTCCCTCCCCTAAGAGGAAGAAAAGTATGGATAGACAGAAGAGGATAGAAGTGACTGTTAGTAACAGATCGAACTACACACCATTGGAATTTATAAGGGCTGTAGCATTACTTTTGAAGGTGTAGCTTACTATATCTGATGCAGTAATGTGTCATGTTTTGTTTGTGTAAGCACTGTACTAATTACTTAATTACGGTTGTTGTGTTGCACAAAATGTTACTACGTCTGCTTACTTGTATTATATGTACATGTCACATGAGGGGTTGAGTAAGTGTTTTGGAGTTGTTCGGTCACAGTCACTAAGGAATAGTTTTGCGTGCGGTTAACCTATTATGTTAGTCACATTGCGGTATTATTTTGGGTATTGTGCAGATCCGACGTGGCCCAACTATTGCAGTTTGAATTTGTGAAATTCGATGTTTTGTGTGTTCGATATACTGCAAGGTCAACACCTTGTGTTTGACGTTTACATATTCGATATACTGTTCATTTGTTAAGGTAATAGGAACCCAAGCCAGGCTACCCCTTACAAAAGAAAGAGAGACTTGTCCCCCCAGTAGTTTTATCTAAGCAGGAGTCCCGATGACTCTGATGCTTCTGAATATGAAGACATGCAACCCCTGTCTGCTTATGAGGATTCTGATGCAGAGTAATGCATTCTTTCTGCCTCTCCACCCGAGGATTTTTCCTTTGGGGAAACCCTTCATACTTTAAGGGAGCATTTCCAATGGGAATGTCAAGACTGTCCTCATGTTGTTTTTATGGAATCCAGTCTGACTCCTGACACCCTTCCTCCTGCTCCCAGGAAACCTGACGGGTACTACAGAGTCCCTGACTCTCTCAAATTCATTTTCAAAAATCCTATTGATGACCCAGAGGTCATCTCTCAAGGACCTCAAGGAATTAAAGCAACCTCAGCTAAGAATCCCACCCCCTCAGACAGGGATTCCCGAGCTTTAGACAGTTGGGGTAAAAAAGTATACACCTCTGCTACTCTTGCTATGAGCATTAAATTGTCAGTGCCACATGCTGAAATATCAGCAGCATACCATGGAACGCCTCAAACAAAAAATATCTTCCTTTCCTGCTTGTGCAGAAGATAAAGAATTACAAGAGCTAATGCATTCTGCAGATCAAGTTACTAAGCACACCTTGCAATGTGGCTTTGACGCCCTAGAAGCATCTTGCAGGGCAGCATTCACTGGTTCTGTCCTTGGAGGGCATACTTGGCTTAAGGAACAGACCTTGCCAGACCATGTCAAATCCAAATTATTGTATGCATCATTGAACAAAGACAATTTATTTGGCACCAAGGCAGAAGAGGTCTTAAAAAAGATGGAAGAAAACGCTAAATCTATGCAAACAGTTAATGACTTCTTACAGGTCCAGCCCTCGAGGTTCAGTAGGCATTGCCCCACCAAGCACTGTTCTTTCCTGCCCCCTCCAGGCCAGCTCAGCCCAGACACAGGGGAAGCAGACCCCCCAAAGCAGCCCCAGGGAATGCAGAGATCTGAGCAGTGGCGTTCCTCCTCTTCAAAAACAGGGAGTGCAAAGCCACCCCCTTATGGTAAGAACTCACAATGACTTTACACCTCCACCCCTTACCTCTGCCCACCTGCTAGTGCCCCTAGGAGGAAAACTCTCCTTCATGCAAGCAACTGGGCCTCTATTACCAATGACTGATGGGTCCTCAACATAGTGTCCCAGGGATACAAATTTTATTTCCACACTCTGCCAACCCCAAAAGGGTTCCCAGACCTTCCCCTAAACCAGTGGGCAGAGGCCAAAAAGTAAGTCTTTACCCTGTTCTCCATGAGAGCCATACAGCATGTTCCTGCAGAACAGATAGGTCAAGGTTTCTATTCCAGACTCTTCCTGGTACCCAGAAAAGAGGGCACCTGGTGCCCAGTCCTCAATCTATCCATTCTCTAAACACGTTTCTGGTGATACCAAAATTCAAAATGCTCACCCTCCAGCAGCTACTTCCTGTGCTTTCCATGGATGCTTGGTTAGCCACCCTAGACCTAAAAGAGCTCTACCTACACATTCCAATCAGGGAATTTTACAGGAAATATCTATGTTTCAAGGTAGGATCTATGCACATTCAGTTCTCTGTGCATCTCTTTGGCTTAACCACTGCTCCCAGAGTTTTCACATATTGCTGGGCTCCAGCCATTGCTTTTATGCAGACAAAGAAATATTCAAATTTACCCCTGCTTAGACGGTTGCCTGATTCAGGCAGACAGGAAAAGCTGTTACAGCACTTGACCTTTGTAAAGGACCTACTGACCTCCCTGGGGTATACTATCAACGAAAAGAAATAAAAACTAGTCCCCACGCAAAAAATTGTATTCCTGGGAGCAGGCCTGGACACAGCATCCCAAGTGGCATTCCTTACTCCAGAAAAACAAGCCTACCTGACAGGCTACTTCTCTCAACTAGCCACTAGAACCCAGTTATCCACAAGGAAAATCCTACAAGCTCTAGGGTTCATGGCCTCCTGCATTCTACTCATTCTGTATGCCAGACTGCATATGAGGAAACTACAGTGGTGCCTAAAAAGCCTTTGGTGTCAACATTCTCAAGACCTGGATACTATCATACCAGTGATACCTTGTCTAAGGAAAGATTTTCTTTGGTGGGCAGCAGCATGCAACCACAACAAGGTACTTCCCTTCTCACAACCCCACGCCATCCAGACCCTCACCACAGACTCATCAGACTATGCCTGGGGTGAACACCTGGACGGCAGGTGCATTCAGGGCCATTGGAGCCCAAATCAAATAACATCTGCACATCAGCCAAGAAAAAGATGCTAGCTGTTCAGCACACCCTGACAGCTTTCAGACCCCAAGTCTCCCCAGGGCCTCTATTGATAAAAACAGACAACACCACAGTGATGTGGCATATCAACAAGCAGGGAAGGACTCGCTCTTATCCTCTCTGCAGACTCGCCATGACCCTTTGGCACATGCTCAGCCATTCAACTACACTTGCTAGCACAATTCCTGTAAGGCTCCCTAAACTCTCTGGCAGACAACTTAAGCAGAAACCTGATAGACCCACATGAGTGGCAGCTAGACCACAGAACCTTCACCCTTGTAACCCAGAAATGGGGCACCCCAAAGGTAGACCTCTTTGCCTCCCACTCCAATCATCAGCTCAACAAATTCTGCATCAGGGAACCTCACAGCAAGACCTGGAAAGTGTATGCTCTATCCTTTCAGTGGGTAAACCTCTTGGTCTATGCATTTCCCCCTCTACCACTCATTTCAAGGGTACTGCTCAAAATAAGGGAGGAAAAACTGAGGGCAGTCCTGATTGTCTCAGACCTGGCCACGCCAGCACCGGTACCCACTGCTGCACAGCCGGTCATCCCTGCCACCATGGCACCTACCGCAAATCCCAACACTCCTGACTCAGAGGAATGGAGAATTCGTGCATCCCCAGTTGCAGACCCTCAACCTGGCAGCCTGGCTTATTCCCTGACCTCTGCTCAAGCTGCCAGCCTAAGCAAGCAAGACCTAGATGTTATACGTGAGACTAGGTGACCCAGCACTAGAAAATCCTATGCTGACAAGTGGAAAAGGTTTTGCACCTGGATCCAGGCTAAGGGAGCCGGAACGGCACAGCCCTCCCTACCGCTCATCCTGGATTACCTAGCAGACCTATTACACAGGTCTATCCTTCTCTTCTGTTAAAATTCATGCCTCTGCCATCTCTGCTGTTTACAGCACAGAGCCACCTCTCTTCTCACACCCTCTCATCAAACAGTTCCAAAGAGGGGCTAACAAGGCCACCCAGACGAGCTCCTACCCCAGCTTAGGACCTTAACTTTGTGTTGGAAAAGCTCACCCTACCCCCATTTGAACCTGCAGCTTCAGCAGAGTTAAAATTCCTCTCTTGGAAGACGGCCTTGCTTCTGGCCATCACTTCAGCTAGAAGAGTATGAGCTACAAGAACTCATGGCTGTAGAGCCCTTCATCATTTTCCATGCTGACAGGGTCTCCCTCAGGACTAGCCCATCCTTCATTCCTAAAGTGGTGGCCAGTGTGGCTCTCAGCCAATCTATACGTTTGCCCACCTTTTTTCCCCCTAACCCACAAAACAAGGGAGATAGGATTCTGCACTCTAGATGTGCACAGACAGCTCAGATTCTATCTTGACAGGACTAAATCGTTTAGAAAAACTGATCAATTGCTAGTCAGTTTTGCAGCAGGGGCAGAGGGCAAGGCCATATCCAAACAAACAATCTCCAAATGGATACTGTATTAATTTCTGCTACAAACAACACAGGAAACTGCCCCCAAAGGGGGTCAGGACACATTCCACCAGGGCAACCTCCACCTCTGCAGCTTTTCTCAGAGGGGTCCCCACCAGAGGCATCCTGGAGGCTGCAACATGGACATTTGTTCATACCTTCACCAAGCATTGCCACCTACCTATCTTCTCCAAATCCCGGGCTGGCTTTGCCACTGCAGTCTTGCAGGGCATCCTAGCCAGCCCCCAGTCTTCTTGACTGCCTCCGCCCTTTTCTTCAGCTTTGGGAATCAACCCAAATGTGATGACTGCAACAATGAAACATGAAGAACATAGTACAGTTGTACACTTAACATAAATGTAGATGTTCGAGTGTATTCACTGTTGCAGTCCTGGTCCCCCCCCCCCCTCTCCATCCCCCTTGTCACTCTGTCTCTCTTCTTCTCTCCTTACAGGGAATTTTTGGTATTTACTTTCTTCTGGTGATGTTCTTCCACCATAACCTAGCTCCCTATTTGGGGGCTCCAGACAGGGCAAGAAAAACTGATATAATGGCGTCAGCTGCCTGATTTTATACCACTGACAACCTGATGTCAGTCCTGGAGCGACAGCAACCAACGCAGAAATACTAAGCCTCTGGTATTCGGGCCAACTGAGGGCTATCCCTGGTAGGATAACCCAAATGTGGTGACTGCAATAATGAATACACTCTAGCATCTACATTTATGGTAAGTGTACATAACTGTGCTTTCTTGCTTTAGTTGCATAAGTGGAGCCATATTAATTATTAAAAAAAAAAAAAAAAAAGTATGTTTCTATATACCGTATGCCGAACAGCTATCCATTTACTTCCTGATTCTGTGTCATCTGGCGGCACCTTCTGATGAGGTCTTAAGGACTCAAACAGTATGCAGTTGGGTACCTCAAAGTATTGAACTGAAGAGTGTTGATATGCCAGGAAGAACTAATGAGATTCTGTAGCATTCAATCTTACAGAATCTCATTACGTTTTCTGAGCTTATCCCAAACTTACCAAAGGACTTGGTGGGGCATCTGAGTCTGGATGTTATTCTCTGTTGCAGCAGCTCCACCTGTGTGTCACATCTGCTTTTGCTGGCAGGGAGTCTGGTCTGATATACAGGTGTGGAGGTGCATAGCTAGGTGGCTGTCCAATGCAGAAGGTCACCCTGTAGGTTGGTCTGACCATCATACCTACATTTTTCTTATGCCAGGCAAGGGATGGTCTTGCAGGGCCATTGGTCCACCATGGAATTAAATTTATTTTTGAAAAGAGAACACTTTCTGTAAAGGAGTATAGACATTCTCACATTGCACCAAACTCACTTCTGCATGGTCAAGCACCACCTTTAAATAGAACGTGATACTGCAGCCAGCCTGGCTTCCCACCTGCTTCCATTACCTTGTCCTACATATAGATCAGCTTTTTCTAGAAGCCCATTTAGCCGGATTACCAGATGTTAAGTTGTCAATCTCGCCTTCATTCTTGCTGGATGGGTTCGGAGCCGATCCTCGGCTCCGACTCGGCACTAGCTTTAGCTCGAGAACTCCTTTTACCAGCTCAAGGCAACCCTATATCCCATGATGCAAGGCGGAACTACCTCAGATCTCGTTTGCCGCTTAGCGAAAGAGGTCTCCTTTGCCAGCTGAGGTAAGTTTTTCTTGTTAAATAAGAAAAAAGTTTAGTTAGGGGTTTAATTTCCCTTCAGTGTTAAGTTAGCCTGTATTTAGTACAGCCCACCCTATTCCCTTCCTTTTTAAACTTTAAAATAGTTTTTTCAGTTAAAGTTTTAGTCAGGCCTAGTTCCCCAAGTTATTCCCTTCCTGTGTGTCTGTGTAGGGATTAAGTTGTGTGTTTGTGGGGACTGTTTGTGTATATCCTTTTAGGATGTCTAGGGAAGGCAAGGACTCAGGCTTCAAGAAGTGTGACCAGTGCTGTCAGAAAATGTCCCTGACAGACGGTCACACTTCTTGTGTGTATTGCCTGGGGCCTTTGCACCTGCAGGACTCCTGTGCGTTGTGTCATGCCTTTAGCCAGAGAGTCCTGCAGGAAAGGAGGAACAAACTGATCCTCCGAGGTTTGTTAAAACCTGAAGGTTCTCCTCCTAAGCAAGGGGCAGGAAAACCTCTTGAGCCACCGAAGGCTCAGGCTACAGTGTCCAAGCCTCCTCCGGTGGCTCCGGCTCCGTCGGAGCCGATATCGGCTCGGCTGGAGCCGATGCTTCTTCTGCTAGAGTAGTGGGTTCGGTGCCGGCCGGCTCCGATACCCTGACTACTGTTGCCTTGTCGGCTCCGGCTGGAGCCGACACTTTATCAGCATCGGGCCGAGATCCTCGGCTCCATCTGGGGTTCAAGGGACTTCGGCTCCGATGGCTCCGGCCCGTAAGAGATCCCGGTCCCTTCGATACTAAGTATTCACTCGGCCCGGGTCTCCTCTTTGTCGGAGCGGAGCCATCGGAGCCGATCTTCGAGATCTTCCAGGCTGTCTGACCACGATTTGGAGAGGGTGGTAAGCAGGCTGTTGAAGTCTCAGGCACTGGCCCAAATGCTCCATAGCCCGTCTCAACAGACTTCCGCTACAGCCCCAATTCTTGAGATTCCTCCCCCGACTCCACACCAGAGTTCGGAGCCGGAGCTTCTTGGGACAGCGACTGTTTCGATGCCGGAGCCGATACATCCTTCGGCTCCGTCATCCTCGGCTCCGATCTCCTCCTTGAGACTTTCCTTGGAGGGATCCGTCGTCGGGTTTCCACTGTCGGCTCCGAGGGGCTAGTGGCATCGGACCCTTGTCCGACCCGCTCTCCCTCTCGGAGCTTCGCTTTGGTAAGCTCGGCGCCGACATCGCCTCGAGCCTTCTCTCTCCTTGGAGCCGACCATTCCTGTTTCTTGGAGCGGGTGTGTTCAGGTCTCCGGGAGAGGAGCCTTTGAGGTGATGAGGAGTGTCCTGGCCTCTGAGCCTGGTCAACGGTCTATCCCTCTAGCTCCTCCCTCATCAGTGCCTGCAGATGCCTCTTGCCAGCCTCTTGCTCTCAGGCCCAGGGATCCATCGCCCCAGGTTTCCCCACTGGGAATTTCCTCCTCTTCCGAGGTTTCTCCTGACCCGGCAGGGGAACCCCTCGGAAGAGGACGTAAGAGGAAACACACAGACTGCCGTGAGTCTCCTACATCTGATACCGACTTAGATGAGTCGGAGGGTTCCCCACGGTCCCCTCTGAGGATGTCTCATTTTCAGACATCCTTGAGCTCCTCAAACAGAGGGGAATTGGCCTCCATTGACCCCTCCGAGGATGAGTCGGTATACCTGGAGGCTTTGGATCCCGACCCTCCACCTCCTGGGTGTCTCCGCCTTCGACCCACTCATGCAGGTAGTGGCTCGGAAGGCGTGCGGCTCCAGATTCTGTGGAACCTGTCCCCAGGAGACCATCCAAGTTCATCACGGCCCCTTCGGACAAACAGTTCCTGTCCAAAGGTGTCTCTGTGGATGCTATGGTGGCGGCGGCCACTAAGAAGGAACTGGCGGATCCTTCAGTACCTGTCCATCCTCCTAATAAGGATTCTAGGACCATGGACAGATATGGAAAGCGGATGTTTTCTTCAGCGACCTTTGCAATGCGTTCGCTGAATTACCTTTGTCACTTCACCAGGCTTCAACGAGATATTCTCAAGGAACTGGGAGAAGTAGTCCAGGATCCTTCAGCTGCTGGGGCTCAGGAAAAGATTGCCTCTCAGCTAGCTATCCTGAATTCGCTATCTAACTCCTCCATGCGGCTCTTATCTTATGCAGCCGATGGAACGAGCAGGGCCGCAGGCACAGGTGTTGCTCTTAGACGCCAAGCCTGGATGCGGCTGTGTAATTTTGCGGACCCCTTTAAGGCGTCCTTCACCAACACCCCCTTTGACGGTTCGGCTTTGTTCGGACCTCAGGTGAAGGATACTTTGACCAGATGTGAACAAGACGGTAAAACTCTTTCTGCCGTTGGAGTCCAGTTTTCCACTCCTTCTAGACCATATCCCAAGGGTCAGAAGGGGAAGATGTGGTTCCGTAAAGCCCAAGGAGCTACACGGACACACGTGGTCAGTTTACCCTTAGAGGCAGAGGGGTAACAATAATAGACGCCCTAGAGGCAGGGGGTCCTCAGAACCAGGGCAACAGGGAGCCTCTTCCTGAGAAGCCCTTTCAGCATCCCTGAGGTGTCGCCCGCCTGTCCACCCTTGGAGGCAGTCGGGAAGAATTTCGCTGTACCCAGTAGCCTGGCAATCCCTATCACAAGAGAAGTGGGTACAGTCGATTATATCCGAGGGTTACAAAATCCCCTTGAAAGGTTTCCCACCTCTACAATCCCTTCCAGACATCTCACCCGGTCAAAGGGATTTGGCAAAACAGGAAGTTTCAAAACTCCTGGGAAAAAGAGCCATCCAAACAGTGCCGGCAGACCAAGTAGGATCCGGCTTCTACTCAAGATTCTTTTGGTCCCCAAAGGACGGAGATTGGAGACCAATACTAGACCTAAGCAGACTAAACAAGTCTGTCAAAAGGCAAGATTCCGGATGGTCACGCTGTAATCCATTCTGCCCTTTCTGGGCAAGGACAACTGGATGTGCTCGATAGACCTTCAGGATGCGTACTATCATATAAAGATTCACAGACGCCCAGAAGGTTTCTCCGCTTTCGGCTGGGAGCCAGTCATTACCAATTCAGAGCACTGCCCTTTGGCCTCACTTCAGCCCCCAGAGTGTTCACCAAATGCATGGCGGTGGTCACAGCTCACCTGAGACGTCGAGGATTCCAAGTGTTTCCTTATTTGGACGACTGGCTCCTCTCCGCCACCTCCAAGGATCAGCTTCTTCGGTCCAGAGACTACACCTTACAGCTTTGCAAGAGTCTAGGAATTTCGTGAATTTGAAAAATCCTCTCTGCTGCCTTGCCAATCTATCACCTTTATAGGCGCAGAGTTAGATACCGTCAAAATGTTAGCCAGACTAACAAATCAAAGGATTCTGGACATCCAGAAATTTGTTCAGCTTCTGTTACAAAGCAACAAGGTCAAAGCCAGGTTTGTCTTGAAGGTTCTAGGCCTAATGGCTGCAGCCATTGTTCTTCTTCCACTAGCTCGCTTCCACATGCGTCTCCTGCAGTGGATGTTGTTCACGCAGTGGTCGTACCACGATCTGCCCATGAGACACGAGATCTTAGTGACACAGTCTTGCAGGGCTCATCTACGATGGTGGGTATCTTCCCCTCTTCTTCATCAGGGCCGACCATTTGTTCCCCCTCCTCCAGTTGCCACAGTCACCACGGATGCGCCTCTGATCGGGTGGGGGGGGCATTATCAGGGCAGGATGGTCCACGGGACGTGGCAACCCATAGAATACCACCTGCACATAAATGTCCTGGAGATGAGAGCAGTGCTTTTAACGTTGCAAGCCCTCAACGACTTTCTTCCCACAGGGACTATTGCAGTACAGACGGACAACATGTCCGTGGTCTGGTACATCAACAAACAGGGTGGAACCAGGTCCTATCCCTTATGTCGAGAAGCTCTCAGACTTTGGCAATGGGCGATCTCTTCTCAGCGGTTTCTGATAGCAACGCACATCCCCGGCAGGTCCAACCTATTGGCGGACAGGCTAAGCAGATCTATTCTGATGCCTCACGAGTGGTCTCTCAATCAGTCTGTAGTGGATCAGATTTTTCTGAAGTGGGGCACCCTTGTTGCGATCTTTCGCTACCCTCAAAACAGCAAGTGCCCAGATTACTTCACACTATTTCCTCTTCCAGGCCAACCCTTGAGAGACTCTCTAACCCAGGATTGGCCTCGGGGACTTCTTTATGCTTTTCCTCCCTTTCCATTGATTCCACAAGTCATTCAGAAAGCCACCGTTTGAGAGCCAAATTGATCCTCATTGCTCCATATTGGCCTCGACAAATTTGGTTTCCGTCTCTACATCATCACCTTCTGGTGCAGCCCTGGCATCTGGACCCAGTTCCGGATCTTTGATCCACCAGTCGGGTCAGCAGCACCGAGCCATTCATTCTCTCAACCTCACTGCTTGGTTGCTCCACTTCCTTCCCTAGCCAGGCTACCAATGATTTCTGACTCAGTCAGAGACATTTTAGTGTCTTCTTTAAAGTCGTCCACTAGAACTGTTTATGCTAGCAAGTGGCGACGTTTTTCTATTTGGGCAAACGCCAGAAATATTGATCCTTTCACCGCTCCCATACATTCTGTTTTGGATTTCCTGGCGGAGGTTTTTCATTCGGGATCGTCATCATCTACAGTCAAAGTACAAATGGCTGCTATTTCCAAATTTCATGTTGGCTTGCAGGACAATAACATCATGTCTCATAAGTTATGCAAAGCCTTTTTGAGAGGAGTTTTTCTCCTAAAACCGCCTGTGAAACATCCTCCTCCGCAATGGGATCTGAACTTAATGTTGGCATCCCTAATTCTACCTCCTTTCGAACCGTCTGCTACGTGTTCTTTAAAGTTGTTGACATGGAAAACTATATTTTTGCTGGCTGTTACCTCTGCAAGAAGAGTTTCTGAGATTCAGGCCCTCTGTATTCGTTCACCTTATCTGGTGTTTCATAAGGATAGGGTTTCGCTCAGAACTAACCCTTCCTTTCTTCCCAAGGTTGTATCTCAAGCCAATATTAACCAATCTATTGATCTACCAGTTTTCTTTCCTAACTATTCTGACAGAGCTGAACAGAAGCTACATTTTTTGGATGTTCACCGTCAGCTCAGGTACTACTTACATAGGACTAAACAAGTTAGAAAATCAGACCAATTGTTTGTCTCCTATGCAGGAAACAGGTTGGGTCTTCCAGTATCTAAAGTGACCTTATCTAGATGGTTGACTTCCACCATTTCCTATGTGTACTCTCTAAGGGAAAAACAACTATCTTCTAAGCCAAAAGCACATTCGACCAGGAGTCTATCCACTTCTGTAGCCTTTCAGGATAGACTTCCCATTGACACTATTTGTGCAGCAGCTACTTGGGCCACGCCTCATACCTTTGTGTCTCATTACAAGTTGGATTTGGCCTCCAGAGATAGGGCCAGTTTTGGTTCCACTGTTCTCAAGAGTCTGTTCCATTGAGCCACCCGGGATACAGGTGCTAGGGACGCGGTCCCATCCAGCAAGAATGAAGGCGAGATTGACAACTTAACATTTAGAAGTTATGTACCTACCATAACGTTCCATGTTAGTTGTCTTCTCTCGCCTTCTTTCTTGCGTCCCTCCTTCCCCCTGGCCTGGACAGATCTTGGAGAGTTCCTATTAGATTGCTTCCTCTGGAGCATTGTTATGAGGACTTCTTTTAGGAACCATGGTTCCTAATTATATTAGGATAAGTCTTTAGCAGGGTTAGTTAGCTGCCAAACGAGATCTGAGGTAGTTCCGCCTTGCATCATGGGATATAGGGTTGCCTCGAGCTGGTAAAAGGAGTTCTCGAGCTAAAGCTAGTGCCGAGTCGGAGCCGAGGATCGGCTCCGAACCCATCCAGCAAGAAAGAAGGCGAGAGAAGACAACTAACATGGAACGTTATGGTAGGTACATAACTTCTAATTTTCTTTGCATAACTAATCCAGTTGATACACAACACCCAAGTACCCTTTACCTTAGGCTGTCATTGCAGTGGTTCACATACCCCTAGTTTTCTTCGTAAGAATGATTATTGCATGGTAGGCAACTAGGAATATTATCCTGTTCCATTTATCTTTTTTTCCTATTTCAGTATAAATGCATTTAGAGATTTATTCTCTGCTTGACTGACTGGATGTTCGTGTTTCACTGTTTCAATCATCACATTTGGGTTATCTGCTTGCAGTAGCCCTCAGTTGGCCTGATTAACAAAGTCTTGGGTCCTGCGTCGGTAGCTGTCTCTTTTTCCATGACATCAGGCTGTCAGGGGTATAAAACATGCAGCCAGTGCCATTACATGAGTCTTTCTTGCCGTGTGGTGCCCAAAGCAAGTGCCGGTCGGCCGACTCCTGAAATTTTTGTTTTTGAGTTTCAGAACCAAAGTCTTCAACTAAAAGCTAAGTACCCCATTGGGGAAACTTTTTCTTGCTCTGAACAGATGTCAGTAAAAGTAAATAATTGCATTTCTTGTGGAAAGCAAATACCTCATAAAGATTTTCATTCGTACTGTATTCCTTGCCTTGGCCCTGACCACGACGTACCTCGCTGTCGGTTTTGTGCCTTATTTAAACCTCGAACTATCCATCATTGGTATATTTTCGCTTCTAAATATTTTGTTGCTCGGTTCAATTATCTTCAGTAAGCCATCCGACTACTGACATTCCGAAAAAAATGCTAGAGACAGGCTGCCTAGGTCCAAAGCCGCCGACGACACTTCTCCTATGCCAGTCGCCAGTTCACCGGTACTCAGGCGCTTTTGCAGCCTCTGATACCCGCTACTTCGCAGGCCTCTACTGAGACCCATTCGGAGTCCGGTATGCCGTGAGATGCTTCAACTGTAGAACCTGCGGATGTCTCTACCTTGGATGGGTCCGGAGCCGTTGTGCAGGCACCAGCTTCTGAGGGTTTATTCAGGCCTACTGACGTGCATGTTAAACCAAAGCCATCTTCTTTTTCAAGGCCTAAAACTTGAACCATGCCTAGAAAACTGATGCCCAGACCACATGGTCAAGCCTCTATGCCTAAAAAACAAATGATAAGAATGGCTGAAGACCTTAAGTTAATCAGGGGAAGCCAACCTTCCCCCCCTCTAAGAAACCTAGGACTGAGTTTGCTTATGATACTTCTGACCAGGATTCTGGAATTTGTTTCCTCTGATGACCAGGATTTACCCTCATCTACCTATGAGGATTCTGATGCTGAGGACTCAATTCCCTCTGCCCCCCCCCCCCACCCACCCACCCCAGGGGATTTCTCTTTTGGTGAAACCTTGTATACTCTCAGGGAGCATTTTCGTTGGAAAAGTCAGGATTTCTCTGATTCTAAAAAAAGGCATAGGGATTTCTTACTCCTGCCCCAGCACAGGCCTTTAGCCATACCTCCTGTACTAGACATTGTTGATGATGCTTTTTCGGACTCTAGCTTGGCCTCTGACTCTCTACCTCCTGCTTCCAGAAAACCTGATAGATATTACAGGGTTCCTGACTCTCATAAGTTCCTTTTCAAAAATCCTACTGCCGATCCTGAGACCATTTCACAAGGACCCAAGGGCATTAAAGCTACTGCTGCCAAAAATCCTACCCCCTGTGATAGAGACTGCAGGGCACTGAATAGATGGGGTACGAAGGTATACACTTCTGCAACTTTGGCCATTAGGGCCTTAAACTGCCAGTTTCATATGTTAAAGTATCAGCAGCATATTATTGGATTGCTTAAACAGAAAATGATGTTGATTCCTGATTGTGCTGAAAATAAGGAATTACAGGATTTAATGCATTCTGCTGAACAAGTTGGAAAAATACTTTGCAGTGTGGTTTTGATTCAATAGAGGCATCTTGCAGGGCTGCTGTAACTGGGTCTGTACTTAGAAGGCATGCTTGGCTTAAGGAGCAATCCTTGCCAGATCATGTTAAAGCTGAATTACTGGATGTTCCCTTAAATCAGGACCGCCTGTTTGGCAACAAGGCAGAAGAAGTTATTAAAAAAGATGGAGGAAAATCTAAATCTATGCAAACTGTTAAAGATTTTTTACAAGTACAACCTCCAAGATTTAGTAGGCATTGACCTTCTAAGAATTGGTCCTTTCCTGCCTGTTCCAGACCTTCTCAGTCCAAACCCAGATCCAGCAGAGCTCCCAGGCTTCAGTCCCAAGGTACGTACAGGATTAAGCAGTGGGGGGCCTCCACTTCCAAATCTGAGAGTAATAACCCCCCAACCCCTCCCCCCCATTGTAAACTGTCTCAATGACTTATTTTTAAAACTTCCAGGCAATTTTCAACTGACTGCCCCTTTGGGGGGGGAGATTGCTCTGCATGCAAAGAACTGGGAACTCATTACCCAGGTCAAATGGGTTTTAAATACAGTGTCCCAAGAATACAGATTTCTCTTCCACACGTTACCATCCCCAAGTGGTTGGCCAGATCTACCCCCAAATCAGTGGGCAGAGGCCCAAAAGCAAGTACTCTTTCTCTCTTAAGCATAGGGGCTATTCATTTGGTACCAGAAGAGGAAAAGGGACAAGGTTTCTACTGAAGACTTTTCCTGGTACCCAGAAAAGACAATTCATGGTGTCCTGTCCTAGACCTGTCTACTCTAAACACCTTTTTGGTGATTCCAAAATTCAAGATGCTGACTCTCCACCAGTTGCTTCCTATGCTAGGCAAAGATGCCTGGTTGGCAAGACTAGAGTTAACAGAAGCATACCTGCACATCCCAATCATGGAAACTTGCAGAAGATACCTACACTTCAAAGCAGGCTACATGCACTGTCAGTTCTCTGCACTGCCCTTTGGCTTATCTGCTGCACCCAGGGTATTCACAAAGTGCCTAGCTCAAGTCATTGCATTTTGCAGGCAAAGAAATATTCAAATATACCTATACCTGGACGATTGTCTAATTCAGGCAGAAAGCCAGCACATACTTTTTAATCATCTGGTCTTTGTACAAAGGGTGCTAACTTGTCTGGGGTACACCATAAACGAAAAGAAATCACACCTGGTACCCTGTCGACAAATTATATTTGTAGGAGCAAGCTTGAATACAACTTCCCAGATGGCTTTCCTCACTCCAGAGAAACAGATTAATTTGACAACCTACTTAAAGCAAGTGGCTACAAAAATCCTGCTATCTGCAAGGCAAATACTGCAAGCCTTGGGGTTCATGGCCTCCTGCATTCTTCTAATTCCATATGCAAGACTGCATATGAGGATACGACAGTGGTATCTAAAAAGCCTATGGTGTCAACATTCTCAGGATCTAGAAGCAATGATTCCTATCATAACTTGTCTACCACCTAGAGTTCCTTTGGTGGGCAGAGGCCTGTCACCAAAACAAGGGACTACCATTCAAACTACCCCCTGCCGCCCAAACCCTAACAACAGACACATCAGATTATGCATGGGGGGGCTCATCTGGCAGGGAAGTGCATTCAGGGCAAATGGAGCTCAAATCAAATGCACCTTCATATCAATCAGAAAGAGATACTAGCTGTACAGAGTGCACTGACAGCCTTCAGGGACTACCTTCATCCAGGACAATTAATGATAGGACAGACAACACCACAGTCTTGTGGTACATAAACAAGCGGGGGTACACACTCCTACCCCCTTTGCATACTAGCCATGGCATTGTGGAACTCTGCCTTGACCTACCAAATACAACTACAAGCTCAATTCCTGCCAGGAAAGCTGAATACTCTGGCAGACAAACTAAGTATAAATCTCATGGACCCACACAAATGGAAACTTGAACCACGGTTTTTCAACATGTTGACACGCAAATGGAGGATTCCAGACATAGATCTTTTTGCCTACCCCCAGAACTATCAGTTGGACAAATTCTGCACAAGAACTCTTCACAAAAAAGCCTGGAAAATGGATGCTCTATCATTCAGCTAGAAAAACCTATCAGTCTATGCTTTTCCCCTCTGCCTCTGCTCTCCAAAGTTCTACTAAAAGTCAAACAGGACAAACCAAAAATGATTCTGATTGCTCCAGACTGGCCTCACCAACACTTGTACCCACTCCTGCGCAATGTGTCACACCTTCCACCGTGGCACCTGCCTCAGACACCTTACTTACTGTCTCAGCAGAACAACCAAATTCTGCATACTCAGCTCCAAACTTTTAGTCTTGCAGTGTGGCTGATAACCTAAATTCACCCTTAGCATCCCTCAGCAAACCTGGAGGTGAGAAAGCCTAGTACTAGAAAATCTTATGCTGACAAATGGAAAAGATTCTGTGCCTGGAACCAGTCACAAGGAATAAGCACAGCAGGGCCCAATATTCCTCAGATTTTACAATACTTAACTGAGATGCTTCACAAGGGCCTGCCCTTTTCTTCCATAAAAATCCATGCCTCAGCCATTTCAGCTCATTACAACACAGAACCTCCCCTCTTCTCTCATCCTATGCTAAAGCAGTATCTCAGAGGAGCCAAAAACTTTAAACCACCCAGGAGAGCTCCAATCCCTGCCTGGGATCTCAATTTTGTATTGGAAAAACTCACTCTCCCTCCTTTCGAACCAGCTGCTACTGCAGACTTAAAATTTCTCTCCTGGAAAACAGCTTTCCTTTTAGCAGTCACTTCAGCTAGAAGGATTTATGAATTACAGGCTCTTATGGCAGTGGAGCCTTTCATTATTTTTCATGCGGACAGGATATCTCTCAGAACCAGTCCATCCTTTATGCCTAAGGTGGTATCCAGTATGGCTCTTAATCAGACCATTCATTTGCCAACTTTCTTTCCCAATCAGGACAAAATCTCTAAGAAAATCTGAACTACTACGGGTGGCATTTGCTGCAGGGGCAGAGGGAAAGGCTATTTCAAAGCAGACTATTTCCAAATGGATAAGCCATTGTATTCGTTTCTGCTATATGCACCATGATAAAACTATCCCACAGGGGATCAGATCTCATTCCACCAGGGCTGCATCTACTTCTACAGCCTTTCTCAGAGGTGTTCCTACCAGAGACCTTCTAGAAGCTGCTACCTGGAGCTCAGTTCATATGTTCACCAAACATTACCATTTACCTTTCTTCTCTAAGTACAGAGCTGGCTTTGCCACTGCTGTCCTGCAGGGCCTTATAGCTGGTCCTAATGCTGTATAAATCCATCCTCCCAACCATGGCTTTGGGAATCTACCCAAATGTAATGACTGCAACAGTGAAACACGAAGAACATAGTACAGTTGTGTACACTTACCATAAATGTAGATGTTCAAGTGTATTCACTGTTGCAGTACTGGTTACCCTCCCCCCATCCCCCTGTTTTTCTCTTACTATACCTCTACTTTCTTTTACTATGCTTAAAAGCCTTTTTGGTGTATTTGCTTTTGTTTGGAGGTATATTTTTGTGTTTTTAATTGTGTGTGTGTGTATATATATATATATATATATATATATATATATATATATATATATATATATATATATATATATATATAATGTAATGGTGTCGGCTGCTTGTTTTATACCCCTGACAACCTGATGTCATGGAAGAAGGGTCAGCAACCGACGCAGGACCCAAGACTTTGTTAATCAGGCCGACTGAGGTCAGCCTGCCAGCAGATTACCCAAATGTAATGACTGCAACAGTGAATACACTCTTAAATCTACATTTATGATAAGTGTACACAACTGTACTTTTCTTCTACTGCCTGACAAGTATTCGTCTTAATTCAGACTTTCAGATCTTTAAACCTCAAATGGCTGCAAAAATTGGAGGGAGTAAGCCTGTAGCAGAGTGCAAGGGGTATAATTCATTGAATGTGCTTTGTGTTTGGTTCACTTACTTTATACCCAATAAACTCTTGGAAATCTCCAGGAGTTTGAAAGAGAACAGGAGGACCTCAGTTTGTGTCAACCAAATGAAAAATAATTGCCTGCAAATAAATTCTTCTGCTGAACCCCCATCCAGTTGAACAATATCAGCTTTGAATTCCTAATACAATCCGCCATTGTCATAAGTAAGATGCTAGCATGGCCCCATCTGTTCATTATTCTAGATATCTGTAGTGCTCTAAATTCCACATTGCCCACGTTGGATATCTCGAGGTATTTCTAGTTTGAGTATCTTGCCGATCTCTTGCCAATCTTCAAATGATGTAAAAGGGTTTCTCCTCTTACTCTTGAAGCTAGTGGAAGCAATTGGAAGAAATGTTTCCATCAGAAAATTAGAGTACGTCTTCCTTACCATCATGGTCATCCAACTGTAATGACTTAAGGTTTTAAAAATTTTTAAAAACATCTGCAGATGTATCTGTCTATGGCTTTTAGGAGCATTGCTGCATACCCCTTTCAAATTTGAACTAATTTATGGAAAGGGCAAACATTTTGCTCTCATTGCTTTTTCATAGTGTGATTTATGTTAGTGACTGCTTATTTCTCTTAAACAACTTAAGTTCCAGCCAGACATCCTAAGCTCCTGAACAAAAAGTTATGTCTTGTATTCATAATCTTTGATTAGGAGTAAAACAAAAATTCTCAAATCTTGGTCTTGCAGTTTGGAAATCATTGACACCCCATGACACACAAACACTCCACCACTTAAGATAGCCAAAGAAATTAGTCTCTAAAGACCTTCTTTCTCATCAACAGGACAAGGTTACCTTCTTGTGTTTTAGAGGTGTTGGCTGGCATTTGGGCATCAGTCTGTCATTGTAAAAAAATTCATGTTAAGTATTGGAACTGGTGATAAACAAGTGGACACGCCTGTTTTGTAGGCTGAATGATTACCTCTTTTTAAAAGGTGCTGCTGGTAATTCTTTTCAATGTATAGTGTTCTCCTGAACACTTTCATAACTGTTTTGTCACACCAGATGCAAGCTGCTTCATTTTCATTGAAATCTTTTTGAAGTTGAACCTTTAACTCAAGAAGCCACTGGGTGTCACTGCAAGTCAGCTGTTAAGTGTAACACAAGAGCAGAGAAGTCTTCACTTTTAATACATGACATGTGTAATGCTTCAAGTTTTAGGATGCCTTGACAAGTTAAATTCAGCTTATTTTTGTTAATTATAATAATTTCGTAGCTTCCAAATGGTATGCCACATTCTGTAAACGTGTTCTCACTCTTATTCTAAGCATTATTTACTCTTTCTATAGTTATTTGTTGTACAGAGTTCTGCTGAAAAAGTAGAAACATTTATTTTACAGGAAACTAGAAGGCAGAAGAAGACTTTGAAGAAGACTCGCAAGTTTATGGTTGATGGAGTTGAAGTGAGTGTGACAACTTCTAAAATAGTTACAGATAATGATGCCAAGAGTGAAGAACTTCGCTTCCTCAGGTAAGAGCAGTACATTAAGCGCTTTCTTCTGTTTTCTTGTATTGTATGGCTTGGGTAGCTGTTCATGTAATCATATTTTGAGAAGTATGAATGAGTAGTGTTGTTGGTACAGTGATGTAGAATACCTGTGCGCAGTGGTCCCTGTTGAGTTGCCTTTGTGGAATCCTAAAGTTGACCACTTTGTTGGTGAGTGTTTTGACTGGGAGTAGAGTATGAAGTAATTCTCAAGTAGTCATAAGAAATCACAATACTGCAGTGAACCACATCATTTGTTTTGAGTAAAAACCTGTCCATGGACTCTAATCCTCTCTTTACCAAAGAGATCAAATAGCCATGCCATTGATTCTAGTAAAAAAAGATAAAACAGAATGGCACTGAAGTTTGATTTGTGTTATTCAGCACTTAAGATGCAGCCAACATCTGGCAATACTTTTGCACCCACTATTTCAGTGCTTATGTGTGCCATCCTTTTTTTAAAGGAAGTTTTGTAAAGTGAGATCATATAAAATAATAGAATCACACTTGGCATGTTACAAAATCCAGTAATCTCAAAAGAAAGTGAAACTAAATGAGCAGTACTGTGCCTGTACTTTCTACAGCAACATGTGTGTATTAACCTGGGGGTAGACAAAGATTTATCAGGATGAATAATAAATAACATAACTACTAATAATGTATTCTAGCCTCCATGAGGTATATTTTTGTAAATTAATTCTAGAAAAACTGGGTACCATAAGACATGAAGGTTACTGTAGCTAACTTGTTAACTTTAATACTGTCTATCCCATATGTAATATTCCCTTCTGTAATATAAGTGTGTGTGTATGTGTGTACAAAATTGAATGAAGAAAAATTACCTTATCTTTATATTAAGCACATCATATTTTTTGTACATCAGAATGAAACTTGTTTTTACACATCAATAAATATTGTTATATCAAACTTTTCAGACCTTAATTTAATGATTGGCGAAAACTGGGCGTAAAACCAACCTGCCAAACATGAACTGAGAATTGCTACACTTAATATAGGTTCACTGACAGGATGCAACTTGTAAGTGGATGACATGATACGGAGGAGACTGGACATCCTGTGTATCCAAAAGACGAGATGGAAGGGCAGTGCAGCAAAGCCACTTGGCTTGGGATCCTGACTCTACTACTCGGGAGGGGGACAGGCTAGAAATGGTGTAGGAATTGTAGTGAAAGAGGCTTCAGAAGGCAGTGAGGGATAGCATCAGAATTAATGACAGCCTCATGGCAATCAGACTCCAGTGTAATGATAGGACAGTATTCATAATATCAGCTTATGCCCCACAGTAGGGTTGTGATACTGAAGAAAAGAGTGCATTCAGACAGCAGTTGCAGGACCTACTAGATAAAGCAGGACAACATGAATTGGTGTTGATAATGGGTATCTTAAATGCACATATCGGGACAGACAGAACAGGATATGAGGACTGCCTGGGTCCACATGGGTGGAGCAACAGGAATAAAGAAGGAGAAGCTATTCTAGACTTCTGTCTGGCAAATGGCTTGATAGTAGCCAACACATGGTTCAAAAAGAGAGTCACAAGTCACATACGAGAGTAGCATGCATTTAACTCAGATAGACTCAAGTGCAGCCTTAGGTCAACTGGTGCCCTAGGCAAAAGGGCTCCACGGCACCCTCCCCCCACCACACCACCTGGTGCCCCCATCCTGGCTACCTACACCAAATAAATACTGAAAAAATGCTCCTGCTAGACCAGCGCCCTAGGCGGCCTATGCCTAAGGCCAGCTATGGATAGACTTCCTCCTAGTAAGGAAAGGGCACTGGGGTAGAATCCATGATTGCAGTGTCATCCCCAGTGAAACAGTCGGCCCACAGCCTAAACCACTAGTTGCCACAGTCAGCTGCAAGCAGTGGTCAGAGAAGGCTCTAAGTTCAACTGAGACCAGGCTCAAGACTTGGAAGTTGACTGGAGAGAAAATACAATAGTTCAAGGAATTACTCAGGGCTCTAGCACCCCAAGAAGAGGAAGAAATAGGTGGAGTTGAACAAGAATGGCAGTGCCTAAAAACAGTATGTGTTAGGACTACAGAAAAGATATGTGGCCGAGCCAGGTATGGTAATAAGGTATATAAGGAAAGCTGGTGGTGGAATGCAGAAGTCAAGGAAGTCATCAAAAGAAAGGAGGAGTGCAGAAAGAAGTGGGAGATAGAAAAGACTGACCAGGCTAGGAAGGGCTACTGGTTTGCTAACAAAGAAGCTAAGAAAGAATTTGCAATAGCAAACAATAGGGCAGTGGAGATACTCTACCACCTTCCAGAAAGTGACTCCGTAAGTGGCAGAAAGAAACTATCAGGTTGCAAGGTAAAGACAGACAGACAAAGAAAATAGACCCTTTTCATAAGGGATGCCAGCAACAACCTACTTACCAGTCCACAGAACATCAAAAGTAGATGGAAGGATTATTTCCAGCAGCTTCTGAATGAAGAAAACCCCACAGAAGCTGTACTGCCCCAGAACCGGCCTACGATGATAGAAGAGGAGGAGCCCACTCTAGATGAAGGAAAATGAAATCAGGGAAAACAGCAGGCTCAGATGAGATCATAGCAGATATGATAATGATTCTGGATGAGATAGGAAAGAAATGGTTTCTGAGGGTACTAACAGCAGAGTGGAGGGAAAGGCATATCCCAAATGACTGGAGAATAAGCATACTTGTGCCAGGGTATAACAACAAAGGGGACATCTACAACTGTGGGCAGTACAGAGGCATCAAACTCGTATCACATTGCATGAAAGTTCTGGAGAGAGTAATTGATAAATGGATACACAGAGTAGTAGAATGTAAGATGGGAGATGAGCAGTTCGGATTCAGATCAGGATACGGCACAATTGACCCAATGTTTGCTGTGAGACAGATACTTGAGAGGAAGTTAGAGATGAGAGAGTCCATCTGGGCATTTCCTAGACTTGGAAAAAGCACATGACAAGGTCCCAAAAAAGCTGATCTGGGCAGTACTGGGGTGGTTTGTGTTCCCAGAAACATTGGTATTATTAGTGCAGGCTATGTACAAGGACCCAATGACTCAAGTACGAACAGTGTTCAGTCTCAGAAGAGGTCCCAGTGGGAGTGGGTGTACACCAGGGTTCAGCTCTGAGCCTACTGCTGTTAATACTGGTGATGGACTACATTAGCGAACAGGTTGGAGGGGGGGGGGCAGATCAACAAATATGTTGCATGCAGATGATGTCGTATTACAAGCAGACTCTGAGCTAGAACTTCAGCAAAGGATAGGAGAATGGAATGCAAAGCTGAAGGCACATGGGATGAAACTAAGCACAGGTAAGACTGTGGTAATGGCAGCAAATTGAGAAAATCAGAAGAAGCTGAGAGTAGAGATAGAAGAGAAGATAGTGGAACAGGTAAACAGCTTCATGTATTTGGGAGGGGTGGTTGAGGAGAAAGTAAGTCTGAATGAAGAGGTAAAAGATAGTCAGAGGAACTGCAACCAACTGGCATAGTGTGTCAGGTGTAGTCTGACAGAAGAATTTCAAAGAAGCTGAAAAGTAAGGTGTGCAAGACAGTGGCATGACCATTTCTTCTGTATGGTACAGAAACCTGGGCAGTAAAGGCAGAACAGTTGAAGCTAGAAGTGATGGAAATAAAGTGCCTGCGAAGGGTGGTAGGTTGCACACTGTGGAACAGACAAAGAAATGAGGACATAAGTGCAGAAGCCAAAGTAGCTCCATTTGCAGAAAAGATCAAAGAGAACAGATTACGATGGTTTGGACACATGCAGAAAAGTATAAGACAGTCTGGTGAGGAACATTTGGGACAGACAGGAAGAAGGTAGGAGGAAGCAAGGACATCTGGATGATTGTGTGAAAGAAGATCTGTGACAGTCCAGCATGAGTGTTGAAGGCAGGAGTGTGGCACTGAATCGAGTGTTGGCGGCAGTTAACATGATGCTCTGACCCCATGGGGAAAAAGGGGGCTGATGAGGTTTGTTTGAGCACTCCATATATAGGTTCATAGAGGGTTACTAGGCTAATGGCCTTAGAGCCCCTTGTAAGCCTAACCATATTTATCCTGAGTTGCCTCAATTGTTGGTGGCTAGGTAAGTGAAGTTTGGAGAGGTAAGGGTCTGTGGTAGTTATTACCGACTTCCTCTGTCCAGGAGGGACATAGGTGCCACCCAGGAGTGAATTTGCGATCATCCATCCATTGTTCTAGGTTGCATTTGAAGAGGGCCAGGGAGGGGATCTGTTTCACATGACTTGGAAGCTTGTTCCAGATAAGTGGCAGTCTCTGGAAGATGTATCTGTCTCTCCAGCATGACCTGTTCATGTCAGAGGCTAGGTTAAGATCCCTGCAGTGAGTGACTCTTGTGCAGTTTGATTTATGAAAGTGTCGCATTTCCATCGGGGCCTGGTCAGAGACTGCCCTGTAAGCCAGGTACAGGTCACACCTTAGCAACCTGTAGGAGATTGAATACAGTAACGGTGCTTTCAGTCTTTCCATATAGGACTTGATATTTTTTGTGTTTTACTGTTGCAGTCTTGACTTGTGGGATTTCCTGCCATTAAAGCCCTTTGCTGGCCAGACTACCAGAGAAAAATTTTCTTCCTCCCTAGGTTGGCAGATGCACTAATGGCATCAGTATGCTTGAGTATATAGGGAGCCAGCCTATGTCATGAAATCGGCCTTTTCTTGCCATCTGAGCCCAAAGCAGTATTTCAGTGCGTCAGTCGTCCGATAAGTACCCTGTTGGGGAACGCCTTTCTTTTGCTTTAAACTCATGTCAGATCAACTAAATAATTGTCTATGGTGTGGTAAGCAAATCCCACACATAGACTTCCACTTGCTTTGTCACCTGCTTAGGCCCAGACCGTGATGTCCTTAGTTGCTGCTTTTGTGCCTGTTTTAACTGTAGGGCAATCAGACGTAGGGCCAACATTTTAGGTAGATTCCTTAGTCTTGAATCCTTTCATCAGCATCCTTTGACATCTGCCGGTCGTCCGGAGGCTGAGCAGTCTAGGCGTAAGAGGGAAAAAGTAGAGAGAGTGTATCAAAATAGAATTCCCCTGCGCGTAGGAAGTTGCATGGCAAAAAACGAGAACATAGAAAATAAACTTAGCCAGCAACAAGTGAGCCATGAAAAAATAGTAATTTATTGAAACTACTGACTTCATGAAAGCTTAATTCAACAGACCGGTTTCGGCCTGGGTTTAACATGGCCTTCTTCAGTGTATAACAGAAAAAAGCATACCAAGTATAAAAAGTCTTATATAGTCAAAAGCAAAATGAAACAAAACATTTGATAGGCTGACAAGAAACATCACAGAATTAGACTCATAAATATTCATTAAGCCCTAGATTCAACTTAGACATCACAGAATTTAGCTCATAAATATTCATTAAGCCCTGGATTAAACAGGGCACCTAGTTTGGTAATCCATTTCTTTTCTTTAGTATCAAGTTTGTAGTGCCAACCAGATTTGTGGGTTCGATCCCCAATGAGTTTATCAATAATAATGAAATGAAAATTCGCTGTCTGATGTTTGAGTGTGTGTTTATATAAAGCATTGGTAGTTCTTTTGCATTTAATGTCACTCAAGTGCTCTGACATACGTAACCTGAAAGGTCGAGAGGTCTGACCAATATAAAATGATTGGCAACTGCAACAAGCCATATAAATAGCCCAGTCAGTGTTACAGTTAGCAAAGAATCGAATATCATATACTATGCTACTATTTTTACTACTAAATTCTTTAGATTTCAAGATGTGTTTACAGTTGATACAGTGACCACAGGGAAAACCATGATGGTGGTCTGATACAACTGAAGTAGTACAGAATTGGAATGATGTTTATAATGATTAAAATGTGCTGCTAGGTTTTTTCCTTTAAGGAAAGAAAATGAACATACATTGGGAATTATCGTATTAATATTACCATCCGCCTTCAATATGTTCCAATTGTCCTTAATAATATCCATAAATCTGTTAGTATTCCTACCAAATGTTGTAGTAAAACGTAATATGTTTTTTGACAATGGTTTCTTCTTGTATGTCAATAGATCATGTCTACGTAGACCCAATGCATGGTTTTGAGCCATGGTGACATACCCTGAACTGTAGCCCCTGTTGATGAATCTGTTATATAGATCCTGAGAGTGATGTTTATAGCTAAGATCATCCGAGCAATTGCGTCTAATTCTGATGAATTGTGATTTAGGAATGTTTCTGGCAATATGTTTTGGATGATAGCTGGAGGCATGGAGTAAGGTATTATATTCAGGAAACTTCCTATATACTTCTGTATTCAAGGTATTGCCCTGATTCCTTGTGACCAAAACATCCAAAAACGTTATGGAGTTGAGGTCGTAAGTGATGGTAAAATGTATTCCCCATTTATTATCATTTAAATATTCCATTAATTCATGGAGATACTCAATGTCAGATCTCCACACCATCCAGCAATCATCCAAATACCTCCACCAGATATCGATCTCAGGCAAAAACAGATTATGGGTATCATCATATATCAAAAAAATCGCAGTACCTTTGATCTGTAGATAACATTCCTTGTCATAAAAAAAGACATTTTTCGTAAGCACATACTCGGTGAGATTAATCAAAAAAGTATTGAAACCAGGTTGATAAATATTTGATTTATAAAGCCAATATTCAATGGCATCAAGACCAGCCCAATGGGGAATGTTCGTGTATAGTGAACTTACATCTAATGTACATAACCACCAATTTCCCTCAATCTGCATATCATTAACAATGCTTAAAAATTGGGTGGTATCTTGAATCCTGGATCTGACCCAGGAAAGTAAAGGTTTTAAATATCTGGTCAAGAATTCAGAAAGGGGCTCAGTGAGTGATCCAATACCCGATACAATGGGTCTACCTGGTGGATGTAAAGGATCTTTGTGTATCTTTGGTAGAAAATAAATGTATTGTCTAACAGGATCAGTAATGGTTAAGTGACTTAGAGTTTTGGTTGTTATTATCCCCATTGTCAACCGCAGAATGCAAAAAATTATCAATTTGATGTTTAAACATAAAGGTGGGGTCGAGTGGCATTTTGGTGTAGTATCGAACATCACTCAATTGCTTGTGAGCCTCGATATCATAATCGCTCCAATTCATCACCACCACCGCCCCACCTTTGTCAGCATGAAGAATAACAAGTTCTTTGTTTTGTACTAGTTCATTTAAACAGGACAATTCATTGTCAGTCATATTATTCGGCATAGGTGGACATGTATTAGACACAAAATGTAAATCACTGAGTACACTGCGTAAAAAAAGATTTACAGAAGGATGCATCGGAGGTGTGAAAGAGGAGGCATGATATTTAAAGTCATCCATTTTTTGTTGTTCTTCCCCCTTGTCCTGAAAATACTGTTTAAGGTTAATAAGTCTGCAAAATGTAAATAAATCATGTGCAAAGGTGTCTTCAGGCACAAAAAAGCCAGGTATAAAAGATAAACCTTTATTGAGTAAAGATGTTTGTTCTGGTGTTATTACAGTACTGGAAATGTTATAGACATTGTTAACAACAACATGATTTACTTGTTCGTTAATACTTCCATAAGATTCTGTAGACTTGTGACCCTTCTTGTGTTTCCTGCCCCCTCTCCTCCCTCGATGTTGCCTAAAGGGGATGTGTAATTTTTACGTTTAGGGGTGGGGGACTCCATGATGTGCTGTGTTTCCGTGTCCGTGCCTGATGATGTATCATAATCAGTGGTGTCAGTATGGTTGCCACGTCCTTTCAAAATGGAACGCAGACGTTTCCTTTTTGAACTGGATATATTTCTATTGTGCATATCTTGAAATCTAACATGTCTAGTATATTTGAAGGGTTGCCCCCTCTCGTAATCAGACCGATCATGAGAACATTTTTTAAGTTTTCTTTCCTTAGGCTGAGCATCAAAATTTAGCAAATCTGAGCTAAGTTTAGATAATGATGCAGAAAAAAAATGTATCATTCTAATACTAATTACAGTCATCTATCAGTGTTAGCACCTTGGAAGTTTCTTTATCAATGATCCTAGTGTAATATTTCGATAAAGATTCAACAAACTTCATTGAGCATTCTTGTTGGATGGATAACCATTCCGTGGTTAAAATATCATCAGGGTCTGCTACTAGAGGTTGAATTTTGGCTCTCAAACCCCGAGGACTCATGCCTTTGACCAAATAAGCTTTAAGTAATTTAAGGTGCCAAACAAAAGACCTTAGTGTTTTCATATTTTTGTTTAAATCACTAAATAGTTTCTCACATCGTTGTTCCGGCTTCATGGAACTAGTATTAGCTAAACCATCATAAAAGTAGAGAGACCCAAGCTTAGGCCCACAGATGACACTTGTTCTCTGTCTGTTTCTCCCTCTAGGTGAGGTGCTTCAGCAGCCCCCTAATCTGTCTGAGGTGATGCTGCAGGTCTCCTGTTGAGACCCATTCGGAGTCCAGCTTGCCATCCAGTCCCTTGATCTCTACACAAGCTCTTGCTTTCAGCTCTTCGGTCAGGTCCAGGCCACTCAGCAGACCTTGGCTTCTGAAGAATGCTCTATTCCTGGTGGTGCATCTTTACGGCTTCAGCCTACACTGGTTCCTTTTTCTTACAGAGAGACAGGTGTCAGGATGTTGGATGTCACAAGGCTCAGGGCCAAAGTGACTCCTTAAGAAAAGTACTGCTGCAGGGCCTTCGGCTAGGCATACCAGCATCATTTCTCAGGGATACCAACATGACTTAATCTGATTAGTAGAGGAGCTGATCTCCATAGTTAGTTCTTGGCATGTCCCCTCAGGTAAGAGGAAAAGGAGTCTTACCTCTGAAGCGTTCCCAGACTCTTTTGAATCTGAGGAGGATTTAGATTTTGATGGGTCTAGTTCTAAAGAAAGATGCTCCCTAACATCTTTAGAGGTTTCAGATTCAGAAGAGAATTTGCCCTCTGCTCCCCTCCGGAGAATATCACTTTTGGAGAGACTGTCCTTGCTATGAGGGAACATTTTCAGTGGGAAGCACAGGAATACACTGAGTCAAAAAACAGGGTTAGGGAGTTCCTGGAAATGCCAGAGCACAAGCCTCTGGCTATTCCACCCATTTTAAATGTGGTTGAGGTTGTCTTCCAGGATTTATCTTTAAATCCTAACTCACTTCCCCCCACCCCCTCGAAAACCAAACAGGTTCTACAGGGTGCAGGATTCCCATAAGTACCTTTTCAAAAATCCATCTGCTGATCAGAGGTGGCCACTCCAGCACCTAAAGGAGCCAGAGACAGTTTTTCTAGAAACAGTTTACCTAGAGATAGAGATTAGGGCCCTTCTTAGATTTGAGAAAAAAGTTTATACATCAGCCATCCTTACTGTGAGGGCTCATAAGTGTCAGTTTCACATGATTAAATATCAGCAAACTATTGTGGATCAGCTAAAACAAAAATGTCTTCGCTAGAGGATAAAATCCTTCCTAAAGAACTTTGGGATTTCTGCCACTTCAGTTCTCTGGTAGCTAGGCATTCCCTACACTGTTACTATGACGCTGTGGTGGCTTCCAGCTGTGCAGCTGCAACTGGTTCAGTTACTAGAAGGCATGCATGGCTTAGAGAACAGTCTGTTCTTGACCATGTAAAATCTAACCTTCTTGTTGCTCCCCTTGACAAGGAATTATTTTTTGGACCCAAAGCTGAAGCTGTTAAAAAAAAATAGAAGACAAAGGTACATCTATGCAGACTGTGAAAGATTTCTTTCAAGTTCAGCCTCATAGGTTTAGTAGGAATGTTTCTGCTAAACACTGGTCCTTTTCCACACAACCTAGAGGCAGACAGAGGAAAACCAAGTGGGAAAGGACTCATAGCCAGCAATAGCAGCCGCAGAGATCCAGAAAAGGGTTCTCAAACTTCCAGGCAAGGGAGTTATAGGCTCCAGGCTTCTGCTATAGAGCAGCAATGACTTACCGACCCTGCCCCCCCCCCACACACACACACACACACACACACAAGACTAGGAGGAAGACTCTCTCTATTCAAACAAAACTGGACTCTCATCACTTAAGACAAGTGGGTTCTAGACATTATTTCAAGTGGCTATAAACTCACTTTCAAAGAGCCTTTAAAATACTCAGGCTATCCAGATATTTCTCAGAATAAAAAATCAAGAGTTTTACAGATCTAAAACTTGTGTGGATATGTATCAGTGGAACTGATTACAGATTTTCAAAAAAGCAAAGGATTTTTACTCCAGGCTATTTCTGGTTTCCAGAAAAGAAGGCACTTGGTTGTACTAAAATTCAAGAAGTTGACTTTTCAAAAGCTATTACCCACGATAGCCCCTCAGGCCTTCATGGTTTCCTTGGAATGTAAAGGATGCCTACCAGCACATCCCAATCCAAGAATCACACAGAAGCGTTCCTTACTTCAGAACAGGTTCTAGTCACTTTCAATTTTCAGCACTGACCTTTGGCTTGTCTGCTGCTCCAAGGGTTTTCATAAAGTGCTTAGCCCCTGCTATTACCTTCTGCAGGACCAGAGAGGTTCAAATATACCCATACCTGCACGACTGCGTGATGCAAGCCATATGTCTGCCAAAGCTTCACAGGGATCTGAAGTATACCCAAGATCTACTGACCTCCATGGGCTTCACAATAAATCTGCTAAAATTCAACACTGTTCCAGCCAACAGGATAGTCTTCCTGGGGGCACTCCTGGACTCCACTTCAAAAAGCCTTCCTTCCTTCCCAAAAAGCAGTGTTTAAATAACTGATCTGTCTGCTGTTTCAACCATTCTTTAGAGCCTTCTTGCTGATTTTTTGCTGTTTTGAATGTTTTTTAGAGGTTTATTGCTATTTTTCTACTGTGTTAAATGTTCTCCAGTGTTTCCTGCCGAAATTAGCATAGCTAGTAGCTGTAGCATAGCCCATATACATGCTTGCTGGATCTGGGTCTGTTTGTAGTGGTTGGTTGTTCTGAGCACATTTTTCAGGCCATCTTGGACTGGAAAGGGACAATCTGCACTTTAGTGAGAGAGTGTGTTGACTGGACTCGGTCTGTTAAGGGGAAAGTCAGTCTAGGACTTGGAATAAGCATCCTCATTTGTCCTTTTGATTTTTTTTTCAAGTTTTTAGCTTCCGGTGTTTAGTTCCTGCATTTGAGCAGGTTTCTGCTTGTTTGCCCATTGCGCAGCACCGCTCAAAGCCGAACAGTTAAATTCAACAATTTTCCCTTGGATACTGCTGTAGCCCTCATCCTTGGTGCTTGCCCAGTCAGATAAATACCGCTAGTGAACTGTAACCAGTCTATTAACCACCAGCAAAAAAATTAAAACCCCAGGCAGAAATTTCCAACCACTTGGCTCCTCTGTGAACGATTAAAAAAAAAGCCACCCCTAGTGACAACAGTTTTCAACCTAGCATTATAGACAGTTGGGCTACGCTTGTTTCTCCTGTCAAACTTGTTAACATGGGTTTCTTGAGGCAGTGTAGCAATTGCCTCATGTAAACCAATGACCCTCTGCTGATAACTCACTCTAGTACAGTGTGTGAGAGATGTTATCTACACCAAGAATCTTGAATCCATGATAATCTTCGTGTTTCACTGTTGCAGTCATTACATTTGGGTAATCATGCTGGCAGGTTGCCCTCAGTCGGCCTGAATTCCAAAGTCTTGGGTCCTGCGTCAGCTGCTGTCGCCCCTTCCCTGACGTCAGGTCGTCAGGGGTTTAAAAGAAGCAGCCGATGCCATTTTCTTCAGTCTTTCTTGCCGCGCGGTGCCCGAAGCAGAAGCAGTTCGCAAGTGCCAATCGGCAGACTCTTGAGTTTTCGTGTTCGAGTTTCAGACCCAAAGTCTTCAGTAAAGCTAAGTACCCCATTGGGAAAACTTTTTTCTTGCTCCAGATCGATGTCAGAAAAAGTTAATTGCATTTCTTGTGGAAAGCAAATACCTCATAAGGACTTTCATTCTTACTGCATTCCTTGCCTAGGCCCTGATCACAATGTTTCTGGTTGTCGGTTTTGTGCTAGATTTAACCAACGCACTATTAAGCGTCAGTATGATTTTGCTTTAAACTATTTTGGACGCCGGTTTAATTATCCAGAAATGTTGGATAGCCATCCGATACCGGAGTTCACAAAAAACTCAAAGAAAAGGAGAGATAAACAACCAAGGTCCAAAACCGACGACGAAACTTCTCCTAAGCCAGTCGCCGGTTCTCAGTGAGGCACTTTTGCAGCCCCTGACACCAGCTGCTTTAGAGTCGCAGGCTGCTACTGACTCCCACGTGGAGTCGGCTATGCCGCTGGAAACTCAAGGTATTGGAGCCTTGGACACTATTCCCTCAGATGGGTCCAGAGCCGCTGAGCAGGCACCGGCTTCTGAGGGTATATTCAGACTTAAACATCTTTACATTAAACCGACTTCAGCTTCAAAGGCAAAGACTAAAGCACCTTCTAAAGCAAAGAAACAAACTCAAGAGCCATGTGGACAGGGCCTCTATGCCCAAAAAACAGATGCTCAAAATGTCCGAAGACTTGATTACCTTGATCAGGGGTTCCCATCCCCTTCCTGATAAGAGGCCTAGGCAAGAGACTGACTATGAATCGTTAGATCAGGTTTCTATTTCTTCTGATTCCTCTTCTGATCAGGAATATTCTCTACCTCCCTGTGAAGATTCTGATGCTGAAGAATCTATACCTTCAGCTTCTCCTCCAGAGGACTATTCTTTTGGGGAAACCTTACATACCATGAGGGAGCATTTCCACTGGGAGAGCCAAGATTCTTCAAAATCTAAAAAGCGGCTCAGGGATTTCCTTTTACTACCTCAACACAGGCCTCTACCCATTCCACCTGTGTTAGACATTGTAGATGATGTGTTTTCTGAGTCTAGTCTGACCCCTGACTCCTTACCTCCAGCTCCTGATAAGCCTGACAGATATTACAGGGTTCCTGACTGCCATAAATTCCTTTTTAAAAACCCTGCTGCTGACCCAGAAACTATTTCACAGGGTCCCAAAGGAGTTGAGGCTTCCGCTGCAAAACATCCTACCCCCTCTGACAGGGATTCCAGTGCACTGGATAGATGGGGAAAATAGGTTTACACATCTGCTACCTTGGCTATAAGGGCCTTAAACTGTCAGTTTCATATGCTTAAATATCAGCAACATGTCATGGCATTGCTTAAACAGAAAATGGTGTTAAACTCTGAATGTGCAGAAAACAGGGAAATGCAGAATTTATTGCATGCAGCTGAACAAGTTGGAAAGCATACTTTGCAATGTGGTTTTGATTCTTTGGAGGCCTCCTGCAGGGCCATGATTCTGGTTCTGTAATTAGGAGGCATGCTTGGTTAAAGGAACAAAATCTGCCTGATCATGTTAAAGTTAAATTGTTAGATGCACCTTTACAGCATGATACTTTGTTTGGTGTTAAGGCAGAAGAGGTGTTAAAGAAAATGGAGGACAAAGCTAAATCTATGCAAACTGTCAAAGATTTTTTACAAGTACAGCCATCTAGGTTTAGTAGACACTGGCCTGCCAAGAATTGGTCCTTTCCTGTGTCAGACGGACCTCAGAGGCAGATCCAGACGCCGTAGAGGCAGATCCCAGACGCAAGGTTCATACAGGTCAAAGCAATGGGGTGGTTCTACCTCCAAGGTTGGAGAAGACAAATCACAGCCATACAGGAAACAGTTCCAATTACTTCACCCTGCCTGCACCAAGCACTTATGTCCTGGCAGCACCCTTAGGGGGGAAAATTAGCACTTTTTTTCTCAAAATTGGCACATTATAACCCAGGACAAGTGGGTTCTAAATAGTGTCACAAGGCTACAAGTTCCATTTCCATACCCTGCCAAAGGCAAACAGCTTGCCAGATCTCCCAAAACATCAATGGGCAGAGGCACAAAAACAAGTCATCCTTCATGGACATGGGGCCATTCAACAAGTACCAGAGCAAGAGCAGGGACAAGGATTTTACTCGACTGCTCTTGGTACCCAGAAAGGACAAGGCCTGGAGACCAATACTGGGCCTATCTATTCTGAACACATTCCTGGATATACCAAAATTTGAAATGTTGACTTTGCAGCAGCTTCTGCCCATGCTGGGCAAGAATGCTTGGCTTGTGACTTTAGACCTAAAAGAGGCATACCTGCATGTTCCAATCAGACAATCATGCAGAAGATACCTCAGATTCAAGGCTGGCTCAATGCATTAACAATTCTCTGCACTGCCCTTTGGCTTATCTACTGCACCCAGGGTCTTCACAAAGTGCCTGGCACCAGTAATTGCATTCTGCTGACAAAGACGAATACAAATATATCCTTACTTGGAAGACTGTCTAATTCAAGCCGAGAACAAGCGCATTCTTCTACAGCATCTGGCGTTTGTAAAAAGACTTCTAACATGCCTAGGTTATACAGTCAACGAAAAGAAATCAATACTAGTACCCTCTCAAGAGATAATATTCCTGGGTGCAAGCTTAAATACAACTGCCCAGATGGCTTATCTCATGCCGGACAAACAAAGGCAACTATCTATTTCAAAATGTTGGCAACAAAGGCCCAGTTATCTGCATGAAAAATTCTGCAGGCTTTGGGCTTCATGGCATCCTGCATCCTACTAATTCCATATGCAAGACTGCATATGAGGAAACTTCAGTGGTACCTAAAAAGTGTTTGGGCTCAACATTGCCACAGCCTGGAAACAGTGATTACTCTCATTCCCTGCCTGCAACAGGAGTTTCGATGGTGGGCGAAGGCTTGTCACCAGAACAAGGGACAGACATTCACATTACCCCCAGCCAGGCAGACACTAACAACGGATGCTTCAGATTATGCCTGGGGGCCCACATTGCAGGAAAATGCATTCAGGGCACATGGTCCTCAAACCAAATGCATCTACATGTCAGTCAAAAGGAGATGCTAGCTGTTCGAAATGCCCTGACAGCCTTCAAGGACCTACTTCATCCGGGACAACTACTGATAAAGGCAAACAACACCACGGTCATAAACAAGCAGGGGGGCACACATTCTTACCCCCTTTGCAGATTAACAATGACTTTGTGGGACACAGCATTGACTTACCAAGTACATCTGCAGGCACAATTCCTGCCAGGAAAGGAAAACACTCTGGCAGACAAACTAAGCGGAAACCTCATGGATCCCCATGAGTGGCAGTTGGATCCACAAGTCTTCAGCATGATAACAAGGAAATTAGGGTGCCCGGACATAGATCTATTTGCCTCCCCTCACAGCTATCAACTAAAAAGATTCTGCACAAGTACTTATCACAGACAAGCATTGAAAGTGGACTCCCTATCTTTCAGCTGGAAAAATCTATCAGTATATGTCTTTCCTCCACTGCCTTTTCTCCCCAAGGTACTCCTAAAGGTCAGACAGGAGAAACCAAAGATGATTCTGATTGCCCCAAACTGGCCCTGCCAGCACTGGTATCCAGTCCTAAGGATCTTGTCTCACTGCCCAGCTTGGACCTTACCTCAAATACCTCCTCTCCTGTCCCAGCAAAACAATCAGATCCTGCACAGCCAACTCAGTACTTACCTGGCAGCATGGGGGATAATGTAGTCATACAAAACACACCTCTCAGTAAAGCTGTGATGGATGTCATTTTGGAAGCCAGAAGGCCTAGTACTAGAAAATCTTATGCTGAAAAATGGAAGAGATTCTGTGCTTGGAACCAGGCACAAGGAACTGATACAGCTGTTCAAAATATTCCTCAGATTTTGCAATACTTAACTGAGATGCTGAACAAAGGCCTATCTTTTTCATCAATTAAAATTCATGCCTCTGTCATTTCTGCTCATTACAATACAGAGCCACCAATCTTTTCTCATCCTTTATTAAAGCAGTACCTCAGAGGAGCCAAAAACTTAAGGCCTCCAAGGAGAGCACCAATGCCTGCATGGGACCTCAACCGTGTCTTGGAAAAACTCACCCTGCCTCCTTTTGAGCCAGCTGCTACTGCTAACATAAAGTTTTTGTCTTGGAAAACAGCTCTGCTCCTAGCAATAACTTCTGCAAGATGGGTTTCGGAGCTACAAGCACTCATGGCTGTGGAACCTTTTATCCTGTTTTATCCAGACAAGGGTGTCTCTGAGGACAAACCCAACATTTATGCCTAAGGTGGTGTCCAGTGTGGCTCTTCACCAAACTATTCATCTGCCAACTTTTTATCCAAATCCACAGAACAAGGGGGAGAGAATTCTGCATTCTTTGGACGTACATAGACAACTTAGATTCTACTTGGACAGAACCAAAGTTTTCAGGAAGACAGAGCAATTACTAGTGGCATATGCTGCAGCATCTCAAGGAAAGGCTATCTCAAAGCAGACTATTTCAAAGTGGATAGGCCACTGCATTCGTTTATGCTATTTACACCATGGCAAGCCAGTGCCTAAGGACATTAGGCCACACTCAACCAGAGCTGCAGCCACTTAAGCAGCCTTTCTCAGTGGAGTACCTACCAAGGACATTTTAGAGGTTGCTACTTGGGAGTTCAGTGCACACCTTTACAAAGCACTGTCTGCCACCCTACTCCAAATCCAGGGCAGGCTTTGCCACTATAGTTCTGCAAGGCCTCATAGCCGCTCCTAATGCTGTTTAGCTCCAGCCTCCCAACCATAGCTTTGGGACGCTACCCAAATGGAATGACTGCAACAGTGAAACACGAAGAACATAGTACAGTTGTGTACACTTACCATAAATGTAGATGTTCGAGTGTATTCACTGTTGCAGTCCAGGTTGCCCACCCGCCATCCCCCTTTTTTTTTCTGCTGGAACTTTTCTTTCCTTCTCTGATTTATACAACCTATGTGGTGTATTTGCTTATAGATGAAGGTAAAGTTTATATTGGTGTATGTATTTATATATATATATATATATATATATATATATATATATATATATATATATATATATACACACACACACACATTTTGGCTACCCTTTTAAGGGGGCACCTGACATCTGGTGCAAGAAAAACTGAAGAAAATGGCGTTGGCTGCTTTTATACCCCTGATGACCTGACGTCAGGGAAGGGGCGACAGCAGCCGATGCAGGACCCAAGACTTTGGAATTCAGGCCTGCTGAGGGCAACCTGCCAGCAGGATTACCCAAATGTAATGACTGCAACAGTGAATACACTTGAACATCTACATTTATGTTAAGTGTACACAACTGTACTTTCTCTTGCACTCAAAACAGTAACAAGGAAGAGGTTGTCAACTCACTCTCCACTATAAATCCACATAGTACCATTACTCATACACATAGTACCCATCAAACACAAATCTACATACATGTGGGTTATCTCAAAAAATTTACTTAAACCCCAGAGACTTCCAAGACTGCTACAACTAACACAGTCCCCACAGTACCCACGACACTCAACACCAGTGTCTCACCCATGAAGCCAGTAAGGCAAAACACTTAAAAACCTAATTTTCTTGTCATTGGAGACTCTGTAGTGAGACACATAGATATACCACTCACCAGGTTGGACAAGGAGAAAGTCACGGTCAGTTGTCTGTCCATTGCCAGGGTTAGTACGATCATGCATGCACTTGGGTCTCTCAACAACAAGTACCATTATGACTCTGTCATCATTCATGTTGATGTGAATGATCTGAGACGTACGTCATCATTCATGTTGATGTGAATGATCTGAGACGTACCTCACTGGACTATATGAAGAGACATGGTTGAGCTCTCTAAGTATGTGTCCCAGGCAGGTATGCCTCTAGCCTTGAGCAGCATGCTACCCTCACCTAGAATGATGGTTCAGTATAAACAAAAATGATTGATTTCAATAATTGGCTTAGTTTTTGGTGTTATTCAAAGGGGAATCTGGTTCCTGTCAGCCTGGGAAGCCATGATCGACAAACCTCGCTGCTTTGCCAGAGACTGTTTGCATCTGGCACCTCTAAGCTTTCGGCTGTTGGCAAAGGCTCTTGCCTCTCCCATAGTGCCTCTTTTATACAAGGTCTCAAAAATATTACCGACGTAAAATTAGCCAACCAGGACAAAATAAGGGTCATGCTGCTAAATGCTAGGAGCTTAAACCAAAAACTGCACTCCCTGGAGGCACTTCTATCACTGGAAGATGTAGATAACTGTGCAGTCACAGAAACCTAGTTCAAGGCCTCAGAGACTACCCTCGCCTTGCAAGGCTACAATGCCTTCCACACCTTTAGACAGCAAAACAAATATGTGAAAAACAAAGGAGGCAGTGTTTCTATCTATATTAGGATAAATTCACCTCCTGTCTAGGTAGACTGGGCAGTTATGGTGGGAAAGACCCACATTCAAGTCATAGCTAGATGTAGACCCCCCCCCCCCCTCCATGGGTCATAACTCCCACTGTCTGCTTGACCAAACTGGAGACTATCCAAATTTTATTGAACACTCTGGTTATGGGTATTTCAGTTATCTCACCATCAGCTGGGAAACCTACTCTAGCCCCAACTTACTACCACAAAAGTTCCCTGACTTTAATTCAAATACCCTGGAAAAAAATGTTCATATCCTGACAAAAGGGACATTCTAAAGCTGGTCCTCACTAACATGTCAAACAGATGCACTGCCACAACTGTCGGATACTCGTTAATTAAATCTGACCACAAAACAGTCACTTTTGAGCTGGCACTAACACCAGAATTCACAAAGGGTGAAATCAGACTAAAAATCTTCACCAATGCAAACTATACCCTCTTATATATAAAGGTATAAATGCATTCCAAGCCCCCCTACCCCAAGGTGGAAGTGGTAACTATGCTGAAGCTTACACTAAAGCCCTGTACAGTCACCTGCATAAGTGTATAAACTCTGCCGTACCAAAGTTGTACCAAAGCTAGAGCCCCAAGTAATAACAGGCTGCCATGGTGGACATCCAGCATCAGCAAACTTTACAATAAATGCAAAAATAAATAAAACAAAGGCAAGGCCTCAACAATGGACAAACACCCTCCTCCGCCTCAACAGGCAAATAAGACAACTTGTCAAATCTTCCGAGGCCTCCTTTTGAGATAACCTTAGCAAGTAAAGCCAAGGATAACCATAAGGCCTTTTGCAACTATATATGTAGTCTGAAAGGTAGGACCAAAGCATGTGCAGAACTAATGACCAATGTTCTCACACACAATGACCCCACAGAGATAGCAAACCGGCTAGCGGATAGGTTTGGTGAAAATTTCCCTCCCTTATTCCCTCGTAAATGATCACAATCCCCCCCCCCCCCCAACCTACATATCTGAAGAGCAGGTCCTCAATGTTTTGTTGAAGGCAAAAAACACAACCACTACGGGACTAGAAGACATCCCAGGCTGTCTTCTAAACAGGCTAAAACATGAACTAGCATCACCATTAAAAACCCTTTTCAATCCTAGCCTAATGACAGGCTTTGTTCCTGCGGAATGGAGAATAGTTACTCCCCTCCACAAAGGTAGTCTAACAACAGATCCAGGGAATTACAGACCCATAAGCCTGACCAGGCTCATCTGTAAGGTCATGGAATGTATCAATATGGACCTCATAAATAAAGACATAAGTGATTTCCAAACCCTGGATCCTACCCAATTTGGCTTTGTCAAGGGCAGATCCTGCCAGTTAAATCTGGTGGACTACTTTGAAAATGTGACCAGGGCCATTGATGAGGCCAAATCTGTACACCAAGCATACCTCAGCTTGGCAAAGGCTTTCAACAGTCTGCATTCAGGCATTACCGATAAATTTATCAAACTGAATGTGAACCCCCTTCATTGTAAGATAGGTTGCCAACTGGCTCACAAACCGAACACACACTATCAAAGTGGGTGACTCCACATCAACCAGCAGTCCTTTTACCAGCGGTGTGCCACAGGGGTCAGTGTTGGGCCCCCTTCTGTTTGGTATATACTTCTCCGAAGTTCAGGTCAAAATTAAGGGATTGTGGTTGACTAAGTTTGCAGACAACTTGTAAACTAGGTGCAATCATTGAATTCCCAAATGTCAGTATACTTCAGGAGGGTTTCACGCAGAGCAGTGACTGATGCATTAGTTACATCCTCAAACTGATTGCAGGGAAATGCATCATCATTCCCTTCAGCACAAACATTGTCCCTTCTCACTACCAAATCAACAACAATATCCTAAGTACCCACGAAGTGGTAAGGGACCTGGGATCACAAGTTGACTGCAACCGTAACTTTGACCACCATGTGTCTACTGTGATAAGGAAGGCTTTCTACCTAGCACACTTGATTAGTAAAGGCATCTCCTTGAGAGCAAAAGAGGTTATAACCCCTTTATACTCAGCATTAATCCGGCCCATAACTGAGTATAATGCCCTGCTTGGCATATGCCATGCAAGGCATCTGCAGCAACTGGAGGGACGTCAAAGGTTTCTAAGAAAAATCAACAAGGGGCTCCAGCATGTACCTTACACAGACCAACTAAAGTCCCTGTCACTATATTCAGTGTTGTATAAACTTCTTAGGGGAGACTTGTGTCTGGCCTACAGAGCAATCCAAGACCCAAACCTAATCAACTTGCTGTGTATCAGTAAATCAAATGAGACTAGGGCTACCAGTTCCAAGGAACTAAATACTGTATGCTTGCGACTTAAATAGGACATGCTAGAGGGACAGATTGATCTCCCCGTGACTGCCATGTCTTTAGAACAGGCTACTAGTTCATGTGAAATGGAGTACCTCTATGACACTGTTCAAGAGAAACTTAGACAAGTGGATGGGGCACCCTAAATTCTTACCGGGGACAGCATCCACAACCCTCCTGGACATGGCCTGTCATCACTAAATACAATCTTGGTTAATTTACTAGAATTTTCATGGTATTACACTGGGATGAAACAGCTATGTTTAAAATGACCTCCGGGTTGATAGCCTAATAATCTTCTATGATTCCCCCAGACAAGGCCTCTTTTCTGGTCAACTACTTTGAGACAATCCAGCAGAAACAATCCATCTCAGCCAGAGAGTTTCTCCGGGCACTAGGATACATGGCTTCTTGCATCCTCATGGTTCCTCTGGCTAGGTTGCACATGAGGAAACCACAGTGGTACCAGAAAAATGTATAATGTCAGCACTCTCACTCCCTAGAGACTGAGATACAGCTGCTCCGTTGTCCCAGAGAAGAGTTTGCATGGTGGTTACAGGCATGTGCCCAAAATCAGGACCTTCCAGTCTGGTTCACTCACTAGGGTCAAACTCTTACCATAGATGCCTCAGAAACAGCCTGGGATGCTCTCTTTCAACACTTCCAATCGCAAGGGGAGTAGGAGACTCTGTTCAAGAACAGGCACATCAACTGGAAAGAGCTGATGGCAGTGCAGAAAGGCCTGATACCTTTCAAAGAAAAAATGGGAACCTGGGGTCTTGCTGGTCAAAACAGACACCACAGTAATGTGGTACATAAACAGGCAGGGGGGCACTCACTCCTACCCTCTATGTTGCCTATCAATGCAAGCCTGGGAAACTGCTCAGTCTCTAGGGCTCCATTTCTTGCCTGAATACCTTCCAGGGGTTCAAAATACCCTTGCAGATCATCTCAGCAGAAAATTGATGGATCCCCATGAATGGCATTTGCATCGGGAAATTTTTCTTAGCATTGCCCAGAGATGGGAAGCTCCACAGATGGACCTTTTGCCACCAAGGAAAACACTCCACTAAAAAAGGTACTGCTCCAGGATCAAACATAGCCTGGAGAGTGGATGCCTTCTCCTTCCCTTGGGTTCTCTTCATTCAGGCATTCCCTCCCTTATCCCCTACTACCTCGAGTGCTTTGAAGATAAGGGAGGAGGGCTTGAGGTTATTACTAATAGCCCCAGACTGGCCCAGGCAGCATTGGTATCCTTTATGTCTTGAATTAACCAGCCAGAGTCCATGGCTGCTGCCTCAGAGTCTGTCTTCTCTCTCAGAACAAATGAAGTAATTCCACAGCACTCAGCAACAAGCTTAACCCAGCCAAGCATGTCCAAGACATTCTCAAGGAGTCCAGAAGGCCTAACACTAGGAAATCATACTCATGTAAGTGGAAAATATTTTCTGTCTGGTGCCAGCAGCAGCAACACCACCACAATCCTTACTTTGCCCACATTACTACCATTCTGGATTACCTGGCTAGTCTGGTTGATAAAGGCCTTTCGTATTCCTCCATTAAAATTCATGCATCTGCCATTTCGGCCCATATATGTACTCTTCCTCCTGTCTTTTCACTTCCCCTGTTAAGACAATTCTTAGGAGAATCATTCACATCAGACCAACCAGGAGGCAACATTCTCCTCCATGGGACCTTAACTTTGTTCTGGAAAAATTGACATTGCCTCATTTTGAACCTGCAACATCTGTCCTTCTGAACTTTCTAACTTGGAAAACAGTGCTGCTGCTGGCTGTTACCTCAGCCAGGAGGGCTGTGAACTGCAGGCCCTAATGGCAGTGGAACCAATCCTAATTTTTCACCCAGACAGGGTTTCGCTCAGAACCAACCCTTCTTTTATGCCTAAAGTGGTCACTGATTCTTCTCTAAATCAAGCCATTCACCTGCCCACAGTCTTTCCCAACCACCAAAGCAAAGGAGAAGGAATACTTCATTCCTTGGGTGTTCACAGACAGCTTCGCTATCTAGACAGAACAAGAGCCTTGAGAAAATCTACCAACTTTTTGTGACCTTTGCCCTTGGCTCAGAGGGAAAAACAGCTTCTAAACAAACTTTCTCAAAATGGATCTACCACTGTATTTCATGTTGTTACCGTCATGGCAAAAAATCTCCTGAGGCTGTTAGGTCACATTCCACTCAGGCAGCTGCAACTGTTGCCTTCTTGAAAGGAGTCCCTACTAGAGACATCCTGGAAGCTGCCATCTGGTTATCAGTACATACCTTCACTAAACACCATCAGGTGTCTGCCTTTTCCAGGTCAAGAGCAGGGTTCACCACTGCCATCTTACAGGGCATCTTCTCTTCTACTTAATCTCCTTCCCCCCTCTTTTCAGCTTTAGCAATCTTCCAAGTCAGGACTAAAACAGTGAAACATGAGGAACATAGTACAAGTGTGTACACTTACGTAAATGTAAATGTTTGAGCATATTCACTGTTTCAGTCTCATCCACAGGCTTGTGACTGCCTCGAAGACTTCAGCCAGGTTCAGCAGGCAGGATCTCCCCTTGACAAAGCCAAACTGTGTGGGGTCAAGAGTTTGAAGATTGCCTGTATCTTTGTTAAGCAGGTCCATGATGATGATCTCCATAGATCTGCATACCAGACTCATCAGGCTAATGAAGAGAGGAGCAATAGTTCTTAAAAAAACAAACTTGTCAAGAAGGTCAAAGGCAAACTCCAACCGATGTGTTCTTTTAATCAATGTACACTCTCGTTTGACTCCCTGGCCAAACTTCCTCAGACTGTAAAAAAGTTTCATCTAAAAACATTTCAATAAAATATAGCATTTCAACACCACCGATGGTAGTGCGCAGCCCTCACATTAATCAACACAATAATTGTTAGCACCTATCCTCCCTTTACAAGCATCCATTACATGCCCAAGAACAAACAGTGGGCGGATAAATCTAACCTACTATATTCACATATTTTAAAAACCCTGTTAGATTAGGCATTTAAAAATGCAAGATAAATCTGGCAACAGTAAATCAAGTGCGGATGGAATCACTACTTAAAATAAATCATATAAGAGTTAACATATTAAGCAGGGGGAGACAAATTTCTTACATAGTTACTTTAAGGATGCATTGGTCACAGAAAAGGAAAATGTCACCTTCTTGTTGAAATTTTATAAATACAAACACACTATCGCTTTGGTATAACATTCGGCACTTTCTTACCATTTAGTCTTACTGCCAATGGCCCCATTTAAGCTGGGTGGCGTATACAGACCTTCATAGTGGCTCTTTTTTATATGTAAATAGCTCTTTTTCAGCCAGTTTACACATTTCCAAAGATAACTGAAGTCAGCGCAATAAGCACATACAGCCCAACAACTGCATCAGCTCACTGCCTCCTAACCCTGTACCTATTCAGAAGAGGAAGCAAGAACGTATGTGCTATCTTACACCTGGCAATTAAGTCTGTAACTATTTTTTTCAGGTGGTTTAAAGTACGCTTCCAAGCCAGGATAGCCAGCAGCCAATACCCCCCCTCTACCCCATAACCACTATA
This sequence comes from Protopterus annectens, assembly GCF_019279795.1. Classification (NCBI taxonomy): domain Eukaryota; kingdom Metazoa; phylum Chordata; order Ceratodontiformes; family Protopteridae; genus Protopterus; species Protopterus annectens. Next base: position 235,708,378 of record NC_056748.1, on the reverse strand, counting down.
CCACTCTTATCACTAGTATATGCTGCCTACCTGTCTATCTCCTACCGTATCATAGACCAGACATTACTCTTATTAAACGTATGTTGTAATAATTTATCTGCCCACCAGGTGGCACCCCTACCCCAATCCTACCTTCCATAGGTCTATCCCTCTGGCTCACAGTGTAATTACTTATACTGCTGATGTTCAAATCTTGCTAATAATCTTGCCCACTTTAGATTACTCCTCCTAGTTGCACCCCCTTTGACCCTAGTATTTCTATTCCTCTATTTTTTATCTCTACACTTACCCTTAACTATACTTACCTTCAGTAGTCAGCACTTTACTGATTGTTTCTATTTGAGCTTCTTCCTCATTCTCTTCCGACTCCGCCCTGCGGGCTCACTCCGCTACCCTACCCCCAATTCCCACCCACCCCACTGGTCCTAGACTTGTACTTCTAAACCACACCCTCCTCCCCATCCAACAAATAAGATACTCCCTCTACCCTAGATAGTTGCACCACACCCTTTTTCCACTCATCCTATCACAAGCCCCCTCCACTTAGTGTTTTTAATACCCATTTATACCTCTGTATACTTCCTTAAACCTTTCTTACTTTGCTTATATTTCCATTAATTGTAGTACTCTTGCCTACCACTACTAGCTCTGCACTAACTAAACTACTACTCAACACCATACTTTTATTGCTCTAACCTCAGCCTATCTCTTAACCTCCTTTGAACACCTGACTTATTCTCAATTTCACTATCCCACCAAACAGCCAGCCACATATATTCACACGATCACCCATAATAATATAAATATATTATCCACACCTACATACTTACTAGCAAAATACCACAGACTGGCCCACATTAAATACAGTAGCTTAACATCTAAGAAATTCAATATCTAATTAATAACATATGTTATCTTTTGCTTATACTAAAAAAGCATTCCATACAAGATGGAGACATCCAGCCTAACCCTGGCCCAGCTAATATCCTATCCACTGAATCTCTTACCACTAAACCTTCTATCCCACACACCCCAAGCAAACACCCCAAATCACTCCTGATAGCACACCTCAATATTCAAAGTGTTAATAACAAAGTTCCCCATCTCCATGCTCTCTTAGATGTACACTCTTTTGACATTCTATGTTTGACAGAAACTTGTCTAAAACCAGGAATCCAGGATAATGAAATCCTCCCACTAGGATACAATATATTGTGACTAGACCATAAAAAGCGAGAGAGAGGGGGGAGTAGCAATTCTTTTCAAGGATGGATTACAAGTCAACTCTTTACCTTATAACCCACCTAAAGACAGTAATGCAGAAGTTCTTATTTCAAACGTACAGCTGAATTCTAGTAAATCCATATACTACATCTGCATCTACCTACCTCCTGGAAACAATATATGTACACTAGAAGATATTCTTAGCCGGGTATCATCAACCTTCCCACAAGAAACTATAATTTTACGTGACTTCAATATTGACTGGAAGTCATTAATACTGACCATCCTACTTCTCGTATTAACCTTCATGGCTTCTCTCAGACCATCACCTCCTCGACTAGAATTAACAAACCAACCAAAAAAAGAGAGTGCCTTGGATTGGATCCTTATTAATAACTACCACCAACCTTATAAAATAGGTATCTTCCCTGATGATGTCAGTGACCACTCTTTGACCTACATAATCAGGCAAAAGACTGATATCTCTCACCTAGCTTCATATAGGACTGTACAGTCCAACAAACATTTTAACCAAGGGCTATTCCAGACTGAACTTAGCTCTTGCAATTGGTCTCCCCTAAAACCCTCCCACTTGAAGAGACTGTCAAACACTTTAACTCTAAATTCTTAAATATCCTTGACCAACATGCACCAAAGCACACTATCAGAACTAGGTCAAGACCAACCCCATGGCTCTCTAAAGACACCAGGCAAAAAATACTACTCAGAAATAAAGCCTGGGCTAGGTGGAGAACTACCAAAAACATATCAGATGAACAAACATTTAGACAAATGAGAAATGTGACAAAAAAAGCAATACTTATAGACAAAAAAACTTTTTACTGTAAAATGCAGCAAACACAGCTAAACAATCCCCAAAGATTCTGGGCAAGTATCAATAGACTCTTACACCCAGGTCACTCCACTACACCAACCCCAACTGGTGCTAATCATGAGATTCCCAACCAAACTGCTAATGCCTTTAATACCTTTTTTACTGAAGCCATCTAATCGCCAGCCAGCCAGCCAGTCAGCTAACCCCTGATAGCTCCAGCCTTCCTAACCCCATTACCAGTGCTCTTCCTACTTTCCTATTACAACCCATCTCTATTAATTTCATCTACAAACTCATTCTAAAACTTAAGCCTTGCACTCCTTCTGACGACCAGATTCCAGCTCAATATCTGCAAAAAGCAGCTAAAGCAGTAGCTTATTCTATATCCATCCTAATAAACAGAACTGTTAATGAGGGAGCCATCCCAATCATCTGGAAAATCTCACACATTATCCCCCTACATAAAGGAGGCAACTCCAATGAATATTCTAACTATCGACCTATAGCCCTACTATCCCCCTTAGCAAAAATAATGGAAAAATGCATTAATCATCAGCTTCTGGACCACTTACTTCAACACAACTTACTAGTACAAAGCAACTTACTAGTACAAAGCCAACATGGCTTTAGGCCATACCATAGTACCACTACAGCCCTCTTATCCTTCACTGACTCCATTAACAGAAATCGTAATAACAATGCTCTCTCTTCAGCTCTATTTATTGATCTTTCAAAAGCTTTCAATATGGTAAACCACACATTGCTTATAAATATTCTGAAATCACTTTCCCTTGACACTCTAGCTGTACAATGGTTCAGCTCTTACCTGAGCGACAGACAGCAAGCTGTTCTGTGGGAAAATAATCTATCATCCCACCTGCCAGTTACATTGTGTCCCCCAGGGCTCCATTCTAGGTCCTCTATTATTCTCTATTTTTATTAATGATCTCTGCAAAGCTACTCCTCATGCAACCTGTATGTAGTACGCAGATGATTCAACAATAATCTGCACTGCTAAACCTTCATCTGAACTACAATCCCTAACTCAGAAAATGTTTAACATAGTGGAGTCCTGGTTCTTAAAACTCTGCCTCCTCCTGAATCCTAAAAAAGTAAGCTTCTGCTCTTTAACCCTACCCATACGTCTACACCTATAGATTTCTCTGTTATTTCTAATAATGGTACTCTCATATCCCCTGACGCTACCACCAAGCTCCTAGGAATTACTATAGACAACAACCTTAACTTTGACTCCCATATTAATAACACTATAAAAACAGTTAACAGAAAAATGGGCTCCTTATATAGAGTCAAATCCTTCCTCACTCCTATAGCAAGAACTAATATTATAGCAATAACTACTATTGCCCACTCACATGTAATCTCAACATTTGTTTGTCTCACCAATCTATACTAATCTGTCAAAAAATAATCTTCTCAAACTCGCTACCTCCTGTAACAATATTGCCAGATTTGCTACTGGTAATCCCTTCAGAACCCATCACTGAGAATCTAAAACAACTAGGATGGCTTAAACTACAAAATCAGCTTCATTTTAGCCAATTTACCATTGCACATAAGATCCTCAACCACCCTAACAATACTCCATGACTTTGAAACCTCATAACCCCCTATAAAAATCTTACTAACGATCATCAAATGAACTGTTAGTTAGCATAAGTAAGTTGAACAACATGGCAGGTGATTCTCTGTTCTCAAACACTACTGGGAAAAACTGGAACCTTCCACCCACTGAACTGACTTCTCTTCCTTCCCTACCCCTCTTTAAACAAAAACTGAAAATACTCCTCAGAACAAACTGGTTATGCCCTTGCAGTAACCCTGATTATAACCTATCACCTCTGCTGTTCCCTCTACTCTCCCTAATTGAGTTTGTTCTTTATCGCATATGTAAGCAGAACTGTTAACCAGGAAACTGTTATGATAGACTTTGTGAATGTCGTATTCTATATTTTGTAAATAGTTTTAACCATCGTGTTGTAAAATGTATTTTAGTATTCTTCAGTGTTAACTTTATTGTAACCTTAAACATTATTTCTCTGTATTTGTCTTGGAGCTTTTCTTCCCGGGCGTCTACTGAAAATGGACATCTGTCTAGCCCGGTCAGCAAATGTAAAATCAAATAAATAAAATAAAATAAGCCCTTCTTTCACAGAGTTGACGTGACGGCAGGCCTTTCTTCTCAGAGCTCCACCCATAAGAACTTGTTCATAATAAAGTGGGCATGTTGTGTTGCCTTAAGACTTAGCAGTCAACAGCAACAGCAAAACCTACATCGCTCCATAAGAAAATGCTCCTCCATCAGAGCAATGAGCGGAAGTAACAGATACTTCAATTTAAAAGCTAGAGCTATCATAGTGAATGAATACACCTACTCTAAGCCCGCTCTTAGTATTAGCACTATAATCAGAGAAACCTACTAGGCTAAATAAAGGCATTCAAGAATTTAAAATAAGGTAGAATGGCATAAAGTAGAACCAGATTATGGCACAAAACAGTGCTAACTAAACTACCAGCTCACACATTGCAGCTATAACGTAGAGCTAACCTGTGTGTCCAAATGATGGTACCTGGGTATCAAACAACCATATCCAAACATTGAGTCTACTACAAATTTGCTAAATCAAAAGTAACATGCATAAACATTTTATAGAAGTAACTTATGTAACAACTTATGTAACTATGATATGTCATATGTTATGAGTTTAATGAACTCATGTAAGGGTGCTCTTACGATAAAAGTAACATGCATGAACATTTAATAAAGTTAACTTATATGACTATATTATAATATATCATATGCTATGAGTTAAATGAACTCGTATACGGATGCTCTTAAGGGACTACCCTAGTGTTCACCTTAATTTATGCATTACATAAAATGCATCATCTTCCCAAGCTTTTCAACTTTAGGACACATTTAATCGAGCAAGCATCGTTCAAGCCTGGTTATTTATAGGCATTGAGCCTGATTTGCCAAAGCAATTCTAGTTCTTCTAACTTTAAACTCACAGGGCCACCTCTTATATTGTGTGTAACACAATCGATAGCTGAATATTTAAATGAATGGCCTATGAAACATGTTTCGCTAAGGCATTCTCCATCTTGCCCTTGCTAATTGCATATTGGTGCTCATAGATGTGTTCGTGGACCTTCCGGTCCGTTTTGCCTATATGATAGGCAGGGCATTGTTGACATTTAGCAAGATAGATTACCACCTTTGAGTTAGTTAAATTTGTGCCTAAGTCTATATTCCATACCATTAATGTGGGACAAATTAATAACTCCTAACTTGAAGAACCTATTGGAAGGAAAAATAATAAAGAAACCTAAGTTGACTGACATGTTTAGATGTGAGGCATGCAATTTTTGTAGGCACATAGGAGTTATTAATTTGTTCCACATTAATGGTATGAGTTCATTAAACTCATAGCATATGATGTATCATAATATAGGTACATAAGTTAGTTCTGTAAATTGTTTATGCATGTTACTTTTGATTTAGCAAATTTGTAGTAGACTCAATGTTTGGATATGGTTATTTGATACCCGGGTACCATCATTTGGACATGTATGTTAGCTCTACCTTATAGTTGTAATGTGTGAGCTGGTAGTTTAGTTAGCACTGTTTTGTGCCTACTATACTCTAAAGCCATGTAAGATAAGCCATTACCCCTTTGATTTATGGGGAACACTCTGGTTCTATTTTATGCCATTCTACCTTATTTTAAATTCTTGATTGGCTTTATTTAGCCTAGTAGGTTTCTCCAATTATAGCGCTAATACTAAGCGCTGCTTAGAGTAGGTGTATTCATTCACTATGATAGCTCTAGCTTTTAAATTGATGTTTTTTATTTCCGCTCATTGCTCTGATGGATGAGCATTTTCTTGTGGAGCGATGTAGGTTTTGTTGTTGCTGTTGACTGATAAGTCTTAAGGCAACACAACACGCCCACTTGATTACGAGTGAGTTCTTATGAGAGGAGAGGCCTGCCTTCACGTCAACTCTGAAGGGTTGATTGTGTTTATTGCACTGACTCCAGTTATCTTTGAAAATGTGTAAACTGGCTGAAAGAGCTATTTATATATAAAAAAAGAGCCACTATGAAGGTCCCTATATGCCATCTAGCTTAAATGGGGCCATTGGCAGTTAGACTAAATGGTAAGAAAGTGCCAAATGTTATACCAATGCGAAAGTTTGTATTTATAAAATTTCAACAAGGTGGTGACATTTTCCCTTTCTGTGACTGATGCATCCTTAAAGTACCAATATAAGGGATTTGTCTCCCCCTGCTTGATATGTTAACTCTTATAGGATTTATTTTAAGTAGTGATTCCATATGCACTTGATTTACTGTTGCCAGATTTATCTTGCATTTTAAATGCCTACTCTAACAGGGTTTTTAAAATATGTGAATGTGAGGTTAGATTTATCTGCCCACTGTTTGTTCTTAGGCATGTAATGGATGCTTGTAAAGGGCGGATGGGTGCTAACAATTATTGTGTTGATTACTGTGAGGGCTGTGCACTACCTTTGGTGGTGTTGAAGCATGTGATTTTGCAATACTATATTTTATTGGAATGTTTTTACATGAAATTTTTTTTCAGTCTGAGGAAGTTTGGCCAGGGAGTCAAACAGAAATGTGCATTGATTAAAAGCAGCTAACACATTGGTTGGAGTTTGCCTTTGACTTTTTTTGACAAGTTTGTTTTTTTAAGAAGTTTTAGTTTGTTTGAGGGGCAGTAGTTCCCAGGGTCTTTATTTGTTCCCACTTTATGGAGCGGGATGATTGTAGCAGTGCGCCATTCATTAGGGACATAGCCTGAGGTAAGGCTGTGATTGAACAGGGCACATAGATGTGGTGCCAGTTCATTTTGCAGCTCTTGTAGGATGCAGCCAGGGATATTATCAGGTCCCATGGACGCTGTATTCTTGGCTTTGGACAATGCAGCTTTGCGTCTATATCATAACATTGACAGCTTAGGTTGTCGAATCCTAAAACATTGACACCTAAGCGTTGAAAGCCAGCAATAGCAAACTTCCACATCATCAAATTCTTTCCTCGGGAAAGAATCTGGGTGGTCATCCATAAACAAAATAAACACACCCAAACATAGTGGGGGGGCTGCACCCCCCCCCCACACCCCCCCCCTAACTAAATATACCATCTCCGAGATCGCTCTATATTGGGGAAAGGGCAAATCCCCGATAACGGCCACGCAACCTATTTCCCATGGAAAGAATTCAATGATGTGGCTGATCGTTATTGTAAGCGTTTGACGCTTGGGTGTCGATTAAGCATTCAACAACCTAAGCTGTCGGGAATTCAATAGGAACCTGCAGCTTTTACCTGTGCCGCAGAAATGGTTGGTACCAGGCTTTTTTCTGGTATTGTAATAGGGCCCTGGGGGAGGGGTAAAGTTGGCACTGAATCTGTCGGCCAGTATGTTGGCTATATCTGTTGGCTCAGTATAGGAGGTGCCATTGTGCAGTAACTCAGAGCAAATCTAGATATTGCCTTTGAGGTTTTTGATACAGCTATAGAAGGCTTTGTGTTTGTTTTTGGTGTCAGCCACAATTCTGCCTTCATAGCTGGATTTAGGGTATTTGATAAAGGACCTCAGCTTTTTGTTGAGACTGTTAAAGGGAGGTTTTCCAGTCTTATGACTTAATTTTTTTCTGCAACGGCTTCTTCCTTCTGTTGTACAGTTTATTGATGGCTGGGGACCACCAGATTGGCTTCCTTTTTTGGAGGAGAGTGTCTTAGTTCTATTTAGTATGGCAAGGTCCATGTTTTTGTGAACATGCTCGTACAGTGCATTGGTGTATGATTCGGCAGTCATGCAGCTATTTTCCATTGGCATGGGTGTCGAGAAGTTAGCCACCTCTGTTTTTAGGAGCTCAAAGTCGACTTTAGAGAAGTTTTTCAGGGTGGTCACCTTAGCAGGTGGTGTAGGTGAGATGGCGATTTCCATGGTGATCAGTTTGTGGTCAGATTTAACCAGGGAGGAATTGACTGTGGGTGTGGAGCAAAGGTCTCCCATGTTGGTGATAACCAGGTCGAGGATGTTGCTTCCTCTAGTGGGAGTCAGAATGAGCTGGTCCAGGACATTGGAATTGATAAATTCCAGAAAGCGTTGGACCTGTACCATTGGTACTTGAATAGTTTTCCCAGATGATGGAAGGATAGTTGAAGTCACCCAGTATGGAAGTATTGGGGTAGACCTTAATAGATTCCAGGGTGCTTAGGAACTTGGAGTGAGAGTCTAGGGACATGTTTGGGGTTCTGTAGCAGGCTGTGACTTGTATCGCTGTCTTACCCAATGTTAGTTGTGCCTGAAGTATCTCTGATGCTTTTTGCTGGGCTACCAGTCAAGAGGTGTGCGTATCCTTTAAGAATATGGAGACACCACCGCCTGTGGAGCTTCCAGCCGTATTCCGGGGCCGAAAGGTATGGAATGAGTTGTAGCCTGGGAGCGCAGGGGTGCTTTCTGTCTCTTTAAACCTGGTCTCCGTTACAGCACAGATGTCGACATTCTCCATTTTGAGGAGAGCTTCGAGCAAGTGCATCTTGAGAGTTAGACTGATAGCATTGAGCAGCATGACCCTCCGATTGCATTTGTTTGTAGCTGTTACAGTGGAATTTTGATGTTTGGAACACTGCCTAAAAAAGGCACTATAGGGGTGGCAAGAGCCTTAGACAGTACCCGGAATCCCAGGGATGACGGATGCAGGCTGTCTCTGGCAAAGTATCGAGCTCTGTCCATCATGCTGTCCCAGGCAGACGGATACTGGGTCCCCTTAGAATGACACCAGAATCTTAGCCAATTGTTGAAGTCTGTCATTTTATACTCCTACTGTGTTATCATTCTAGGTGATGGTAGAATACTGCTCAGGGCTAGGGTCATACCTGCCTGGACCACATAATCTGAGAGTTCCATCACATCTCTTTTCATGTGATCCAGGGAGGTACGTCTCAGGTCATTCACACCCACATGGACAATGACTGAGTCATATTTGTACTTGTTGTGGAGTAACCTCAGTGCATGTGTTATGTGGCACGGATCCTGGCACCTGATAGACAACTGACTGTCACCTTCTCCTTGTTCAACCTAGTGAGTGGGACATCAGTGTGCCTCACAATTGAGTCTCCTGTGATTAGTACATTGGGCAAAGTGTTTTGCCTTAAGGTCTTGGGTTGAGGGGCACACTGTGGTGGTGAGCCATGAGTTCTGGCGGTGGTGTTGTGTTGTGGTGGTCAAGTGCATTTCTGCCTCTGGGTCTCTGTTGTTTGGGTAAATCTTTGAGAGCCTCCGCAAAGGTGGGTGTATGGTTTGTGTTTCTCTGTATGGGTTGTGATGGTTGGTGTTTTGAGAGGCTGTGTGTTCTATTTAGTGAGTTGCAGATGTTGATCTTCTCCTCTTGACCAGCTAGTCCGGTCTTGGAGTGTGCACTGCTTCCATTTTGGTGATATAAGTGCATCTGTCACAGGTATGAGTGATGGGATGTAAGAGGAAAGGGTTGTCTGTGTACATTAGACAGTTGACACACTGTCTCAGAATGCCCAAGTGCACCAGGTTAACAGGAGAAAGCACAGGAAACTGCCCTACAGTCATACCAGGAGGGGTGGTCATAACTAATAAGTGCTGGTGCTCTTACTGCATAGGAACAGCTAGTGCTGATAGCACCTAAGTGTGCTACAATAAATGCTGCAAAAGTCTGTTAAAGTGCTAGCCGATTAAGCTAATTGAAGTGCAAGAAGTAAAAGAGCAAGTGCGTTCTGAGGGGAAAATTGGAAGAGCAGACTTTTTGGCACCGGTAGTAGTTTACCTCAGGTGAGCGCTGCTGCACGGTGCGCAAACATGGGCTTTTAAACTAGAAAGTTGAAAGGGATGAAAAAAATGCCCAAACAGCCAATAAACAACAATTTCTGGACCAGAAACCACTCCTCTTGTGTTACATAGGCTTACCTAGTGCTTACCACTCCCAGTGATGAGCTAGAAGGCTTCCCTCCAACACAGAAAGGTCTGGGGGGCTCATAAATGTACAAAACAGTCATGGATACAGCAAATTTGTACTAGTTACATGAAAGGAGGGAAACAAGCTTAGAGTTTTTTTTTTTTTTTTTTTGTGGAAAGGAAGGGAACAGAGCAGATTAAGATACTGTAGGGGTTGTCTTTCCCAAGTGCTCTCTCTGTACACAGCAGAAGAGATGGATCTGGTAGGAGTGTCTGAAATCAAAATATGATCTCATTGTACTTATTTGAGTGAACAAATGAGATGAGCCCAGGAGGGAGTGTCCAAAAACAAATTTACAGCAGGGCCAGGCAATTCCAAAGCCACCAAGACTAACACCACAACAAGAACAGGGAGGGAAGGAGGGTGGGAAACTAACTGCAGAAAGACAGAGACCACAATATTCAATTAATATTTAATGAAGCAAATAATCTTAAATAATGCTAAGTGCAGAGAAAAGTATACTTAAATCAGCTTGTGTCCAGTTGATTTTCAAAGGTAAATCACAGCAGCCAACAGCTCAGATGTTGACCTGTCGGTGAGCCAGTTGGCTACCTATCTAGTAATGTAGGGGTAAATTCCCAAACTATGAGAGTTTCTCTGTAATACTTGAGTGGGGGATTTTGTCAAATGGCATGGCTGTCAAGATAGGCAATATGTACGGTCTTTCCCTCGTCCAGGGCCTTGGTGACTTTCTCAAAGAAGTCAGCCATGTTTAGTAGGCATGATCTACCTTTAACGAATCCTAGCTGGGTTGGGTCCAGAGTTTGGAGATTACCTATGTCCTTGTTAGTAAGGTCCTTAATGATCCTTTCCATGGCCTTGCTGATGAGGCAATTCAAGGTTATGGGCCTATAATTCCCAGGGTTGGTTGATGGTCCCCCCTTTGTGCAGAGGGATTACTGTTGCTGTCCTCCATTCCATCAGAGCATAACCAGTTCACAGGCAGTGGTTAAACTGGGATCCATGTGGGTCTGATAGGTCATGTTTTAAATTGTTTAAAAGGCAACCTGGGATGTTGTTGGGTCACATTAATGCCACATTTTTGGCCTTAGAGAGCACCAAGATGACCTGCTGTCTTGAGGTAATAGGCTGAGGATTGGTGACAGGTATACTTGGGGGGGGGGGGCGACTGGATGGGACCAGGGGGATGACGTTTGTGCCAAATCTGTCAGCTAGCAGGTTGGCTATTTCCTTTGGTTGAGCATGAGTGGTGCTATCCACAACCAGTTCCGCACATAGCAGGGTATTCCGTTTTAGATTTCTGACATAGTTAAAGAATACCTTGTGATTATCCTTAGCAAGGCAGGCTATTTTTACTTCAGTTGAGTGACTTTACTACTTGAGTGACTTAACAGATCCTGGCAGCTAGCCGTAACCTACTCCTTATCTAGCCTGGTGAGTCAACCCTCTGTGTGTCTCATAGTAGAGTCACTAATGACCAGTACATTAGTTTTGCGGTGCCACGCCTTATGGGGTTATTTGTTGAGACGCAGTGTAATCTGTTTGGGAGGCCTCTGATCTTTTGGTAAGTTACTAGTGAGTACCTTCACATATGTGGGTTTGTGTTGTGTCCTTATTTAGTGTGAGAAATGCGTGCACATCGACAGCCTGTTTGGCATTTGATGTGTTGTTATGTGAGTCTTACCTCCATTTTCATAGTGTAAGTACATCTCTCACATAAAGTATTTGTTTCAGGAGTAAGTGGTTGTCAGTGTACATGAGACAATTGCTATTTTGCCCCAGGATGCCCACATCTATTGGCCTGGCCAAAGAGATGATGAAAAGCTGCCCATCCATGATAGGCTCTTACTGTATGTTTTATTAGGGAAGAGAATGGGTTAATTTGACAGGACTGTGCTTGTAGTGCCGAGACTACAAGAGGGACAAATACTTGTGTAGGCTAAGGATGCTCAATAAGGCAACTCTGCACAGTGCGCATCTGAGTTGCTCCTAGAGCAGCAGAAAAGCTTGGAAGGGTTTTACTGGCAACTGTTTAGGGAAAACTGAGCTCCAAGGCTTTTGCATCTGTATAGGGCACTGCTAACAACTGCTGAGTGAAGAGCAACACCCCACAAATGTGAGGCTTAAATGCAAGAAAAGAGAAACTAGTTTTAAGCTAACTACAATCAGGAAAGCACACAGTAAGCCTTCCACCAACAATCCCCAACACAGATAGGTTAGATCAGCACATCTTTGCCACAAAGATGCAGAAAAACACTTCTTAATGTAGAATAGCTGGTTTGGAGCCCAAGTGTAACAAGACCAAACAAACTATTAAAGTAACGGATACGATGTAGTACAGTGCAGTTAACTAAAAGCAACAGCAGACAATACAGTTTTTTTTAACTGCTAAAGTATAGTCACAGTATATAACAGAAGTGCAAAAAAATACTTGCAGACCTTTTGTGTCCTTCCCAGCTCAGATAGACTGGGTAAATGCCTACTACCACTAGATGAATAATCCCAGTCCTCCTAATGTAAAAGCACAGTAAAGGAGTGTCTGGAGTTGAAATGCTACCACAAACAAAGATGCAGATACAGCAGTGTAATTTAAGTAGCTTATAAAATCATGCTTATTCAATAAAAGTACTTCACTTTGCATAAATGAGCCAAGAGCCACTCAGTTGCACAGAATTTATAAAGGCACTAAAAAAAAGATCAGCCGATTATAAGCCCTCCAGCCAGTAAAACTGCATGCAGAAATAGCAAGTATTTCCCCAACCTGAACAGACCATGCTATCTCCCAGTGCACTGAATGGAAAATCGACACCTCCTGATGTAAAAACAAGTGCTTGCTAGAGTGTGAAAATACACTGCTTTATCCAAAAGCTAGGTAGACAATGAATTCAGACCAAGTTAATCAGTAGAACAGACAATGAGAGGCAAAATGCACTTTGATATAAGCACAAGGAAAGACAAATAAAAATTCAGTACATCAGCGGCAGTGCAAAAAGGGAGGAACTTATTTTTAGTAAAGGCAAAGGCTCAAATTCACTGTGTATTTAACACTCAAACGGCATTTTATCAAATGAAAAAAAGCATGTGAAATGTATAGCCTAGGTAAGTTAAATGTCTCTCTCTCACATAGAACAAAAACACCAGTCCAAGCAGATTTCTAAAAATAGAGAACAAAATGGAGGTAAAACAGAAAGCATCTCCATCTTTTTGCTTTCTAAAGTGGTCCTCCATATGTGGAATGCTTAACAAAACTGTTTGCACCAGTCATCTGGTATTTTCCTTTGATTATTTTTTTTGCTGCAGTGCAGTATTTAGATCTACAACTACAAGACTATCTATAGAATTCCCAACTGTCAGTTTTCACATTATTTTCTTGCCACAGGAGTCGTGGTAACACTTCTTGCTGATTTTCTCCGTGGAATTTCAGCTTCACTGCTTTCTGATGCAGTTTTATATTTCCTTCAACATAGCTTTTCATCTTTCTCACAAACTGCATAGGACCTTGGTTTTCAATTTCAGGCTGCATTTTTGATCATCATGGTATTTCTGTGTCTGATGATAGTTTTCCAGGATTTCCTTTACTTTTTGATGATCATCAGACAGTGATTACTGGAGCTATAGTAGATAATTTGCTTTTCGACCTTCTGCTTATTAACAGTTGAGTTAGTGGGAGACTGAGTTCCTGCAGTAGAATATTCTATATTCCAAATTTTCAAAATGACAATCCTGATAGCTTTTGCTACTGACTTTTCTAATGAGATGTTTCTCTTTTTAGATGCTGTCTCCACTTCGCATTAGATGGTAATAATGTGGAATGGATACTGTCTGAATTCTCACTTGTATATAAATGTCTTGAATTCTTGACTTCTACATAAGGGATCATTGTCAAATGTAGCATCCGATATGTCCTTCCTTGAGAATATACATTTCAGCACACTAATCACACTTGCATTTAAATATGCCAGTTTGATTAATTTCAAGGAACTTGAGAAAAGTAATCTACATGTATGAAATACAGAGCTTCCTAGAATTAAAAAAATCAGTAGGCAGTCATCTCCACCAGCATTATGGCACTGGCTATGCCAGCATGTCTTCCTTTGTACTAGTGCCATTTGCAATTTATACCATAACATTGTACTATATGTTCCAAGTTGACGTTCTTCACTAGTACGTTATCTTCTTTGCACTTTACTATTTACACATATGATGCTTGAGTCAATATTCTGTCGAGTGTTTGTGTTCTTAACTGATTGGGAGCTGTTATTTTATCACATTTGTGCAATAGCCCCTGACCATAACTTGTTTCTTCTTTGAAAGAAAAACAAGACTGTATTTTTCTAATTGATGATTTTTGTGCAATCTAGCCATTTGGTGCAACTTTTTTCAGTAAGTGTATATGTAAGTCAGTGTCAGTAGATCTCTGAATTCCTGTGTCTTTTTTCATTTATAACTGACACTGTAGAATTAAACATTTAGTTCTAAAAACTGTGCTTCTGTGGTAAAATTGGTATATTCATCATCCTGTCTATACGCAATTTCTTGCCTGGTCTGCTTTTCACTTTCAGATCATATTATTTTAGATAAGTAACATTGTTTATAATCTCAGAGATGTCATTTCTGCAGTGGTTTGTAGTCTTTTCCACCTGTACTTCTTTGCCCTAAAAGTATTCACAGAATTTGTCATATCTGTATATTATTGCTTTTCATTTCATAGGTTGGTACTAGGCTATCAGCCCTAGGGGCCTATACAAGCCTAGCCATAACAATTCCCTGGCTATTTCTTCCCACATTATTTACTTTCCTAGACCCCTGTCTAGCAGGGCGACTGACGTGATCCCTGGGGTGAATTTCCTTTCTCCCATCCAATCGTCAAGGTTCCTCTTGAAGAGGTCCAAAGAGGCACTCTGCTTGACATGTATGGGCAATCTATTCCAGAGTCTGGGGAGTGTCTGGGTCAGGAACCTATCCCTCCAGCATGTTTTGTTTATTGTGATGACAAGGTTTAGATCCCTGGAGCATGTAGCTCTGAGGGATTGGGATTTCTTTAAGTGTAGCATGTCCAACAGCTCTGGGTTTGACATGGCCTTGTATGTTAAGCAGTGATCGCCTCTGAGTAGACGATATGCGACAGAGTATAGCTGGAGTTTTTTAAGGCGGTCAGCGTAGGGCATCTGCTTTAGGCCTGTGATTCTTTTAGTGAGGTATTTCTGAGACCTTTCCACTTGTTGCAGATGTCTTGAGAGGTACATACCAAATGGGGCGTTGTATTCTATAATGGGTCTAATGAGGGATGAGTACAGTGGGACAATGACCTCCTTTTTTCTGGATGAAAAGCCCTTCGTGATGAGGTGTGCCACATAGAAAGATTTTCTGACTGTTGTGGCGATGTGGTTATCGAAGGTGAGACCACTGTCCACTTGGGTCCCTAAGTCTCTTATCACACTTTCTGTGTTTAGTGTACTGCCACCTATATGGTAATTCATGGATACATGTTTTTTCCCAAAGGGGATAACAATACATTTCTTGGCATTGAGCTTGAGCCCATGGCTCTGGCACCAAGCATCTGTTTCTGTAAGGCCCTTTTGTAGAGTATCCACATCATTTGGGGATTCAATAATGGCTCCCAGTTTGCAGTCATCTGCAAACTTTGTTAGCCAGAGTCCCTTAGTATTGACCTGTACTTCAGAGAAGTAGATGCCAAACAAGAGCGGCCCCAGGACTGAACCCTGAGGTACTCCACTTGTCACTTGTCTGGAGCTGGATTTGGAGTCGGCATCTTTTACAGTGTGGGTTCTGTCAGTAAGCCATTTAGCAACCCATTGGGTGACATAGGGATTAATGCCCAACTTAGTAAGTTTATATATGATTCCAGAGTGGGGGATGGTGTCAAAGGCCTTGGCAAGGTCCAGATAGGCTGTGTGGACCACCTTACCCTTGTCCATGGCTCTGGAGACTGATTCAAAGAAGTCAATCAGGTTCAGGAGACAAGATCAGCCCTTCACAAACCCAAACTGGGTGGGGTCCAGTGTTTGAAGGTTGCCAATGTCTTTGTTTATAAGTTCCATGATAATACGCTCCATTGCCTTGCAGATAAGGCTTGTCAGACTGATGGGACGGTAGTTTCCGGGATCCAAGGTGGATCCCCCCTTGTGGATTGGGATAACTGTAGCTCTGCGCCACTCAGTGGGCACGAAACCTGAGGTGAGGCTATGATTAAACATGACACTTAGGTGAGGTGCCAGTTCATATTGTAGTTCATGTAGTACACAGCCCGGGATGTCATCTGGTCCCATGGATGCTGTATTCTTGGCTTTAGAGAGTGCGTTTTGTACCTGTGTGGCCGTTATTACTGGAATTTGGCAATCTTCCGGTATTGAGATGGGCCATTTAGGGGGTGAGAGGGGGTGAAGTTGGCACTGAATCGATCTGCCAGGATATTGGCAATATCCTTCGGAACAGTATATTTAATGCCATTCTGTTTTATCTCAGAGCAGATCTGAGCATTGCCATTTAGATTCTTGACATAGTTATAGAATGCTTTGTGGTTGTCTTTGGAATCTTTGGCAATTTTATTTTCGTAACTAGCTTTGGAGGATTTTATGAGGCATCTCAGTTTCTTACTGAGGCTAGTAAGGGAGTTTTTTGCATCCTGGGATTTTCCTCTTTTTTGCAAAAGTTTCTTCCTTTTGTTGTAAAGTTTGTTTATGGCAGGGGACCATCAGATTGGCTTCCTTTTTTTGGATGAGAGCATTTTGGTTCTATTTTCTTTTTCATTTTCTGCATGAGCATATATATATATACATATATATATATATATATATATATATATATCATCTGTATCTGTAAATACTTCTAAGCCACAGGCAAAGTGTAGGACCCCAGCTTCTGTACCATTCTGATGGGTATTTACTTGCAACACCACTGCTTACTCAGCCCTTTTCCCAAGTTTATCAAAGTGAAGCAAATGAAAGTTATATATTAACCTTGAAAAATTAAAAGTAATGTAAGGTTATTTAAAAGTAAGCACTGCAAATATGCTATTGAATATCCAGCAAATAGTCTACAACACGTTGTTCTCTAAACGTGCACATAAAGTGTCCCAAATAACTCTAGACTGCAGGGTGTCCACTAAATGTTCAAAGTTAAACAGTAAAATCTACAGCTATCAATAAATACCACACATGAACAAATTTCTTCACAATCCACTAGCCTTGACCAGAGCTAGAACTTGCACAAAAAATAAACTTTTCAGGAGAGCTTCTAGAAAACACTTCAAGATGATGAGTCATGTGCCAAACCATAATCAAGACTAAAAAAATGTTCATTAAGGAAATTCTGTATTGAAGGATCAGACAGAGAAATGTAGCATCACTCGTATAAGTCCGTACAATGTAGAAATGCTGTAGATGTCTCAGTGTAACAAAAACAACATTGTTGCAGACAAGGAACAGAGTAAATTATAACAAACTGCAAAAAATGCAGTTTTGCAAACAAAACCTCTGTGATAGTGTAGCAGTGTAAAAGATTAAAACATTCCATAAACCATATGCCAGATAACATTAAAATAAGCCCACAACTCATTGGAGAAACATAAATGGCACACATTGTACACCAGTGCTTTAATTAACAAAATATAACCCTAATGCATCAGTTTGAAAATGCCAGGTGGTTTAACACAAGCTCATACATCGTAGTACTTTTAGCAACTGTGCATATGTGGTTAACATCTTATGTATTTCAAAACTTGATTGCTCCATTCCAAGATCCGTGGTGGTACAACGTTAGCATTGTTACCTCACAGCAAGAGGTTCTCCTGTTCGATTCTCAGCTGGAGTGCCTTCTGTGTGGAGTCTGCATGTTCTCCCCGCGGTCGAGTGGCCTCCGAAAGACATGAGTGAATGGGTGTGCCTTCGCTGAAGGTTGGGCTGGCAACTCGGCACTATAAGAAGCGACTGCCAATCATTGGCGGACCGGAGTTCCGCTGTGGCGACCCTTAACCGGGAAAAGTCGAAAAGACAAACAATAACATTGCTCCATTCCACGGCTGTTGATGCAGGTTTCTTAAAGCATAGTTTTCTCAGACAAGTTGGGTACATATTATGTAAAGTACTGCTTCATTCATAGAAACTTCTGTAATGCCTCTGTTTTCTGGCCTTGGTTTCTGTATAGTTGCTTTGACTTTGCATCAAGCTTCAGTCCTTCTGACATTGAAATATGATTTACAATACTCAGTCATAGTTTACAGTTAGTGTCACTTAATGTGACATAATGCTGTCTTGATTTACTCAACATCATCCAAGCCTTAAACTACATATACAGCAGCACTTTAAAACGGCTCTGTTGCTGAATGAATACCAAATTTAAGTTTGCATAGTATATTCCTTTTTAATGGTGTTTTAAATGTATACAAGTTTGAGCTTGCATCATTTAATCTTACCTGTCAGAAGTATTGATTTCACAGTGAAAAAAAATTGTCATTTGGCATTGTTGAGATGACTTCAGTTGTAAGTGACCTTCACTCAGCTTCCCTTTGAACCTGCAGCAAAAGTCGATTTGAAATTCGTGTTCTGGAAGACCATTTTTCTAGTCGCTGTTACACTTACTAGGCGAGTATCTGAACATCAGGCTTTGTCTGGTCAGCCACCTTATATCATTTTTCATGAAGTCCGTGTTTCTTTTTGCACCAGTCTCTCCTTTCTCCTGAAAGTAGCATCATAATTTGCATTTAACCAGTCCTTTAATTTACCAGTTTTCTTCCCAGTATTCTCCTATAAAGGGTAATATGTGCTGCATTTGTTGGGTGTACACAGCTGAGATTGTCTTCATAGAACAAAAAAATTCAGGAAATTTGATCAATTGTTTTTCTTTTCACAGGCTAAATTGGGACAGTCTGTGTCTAAAGCCACTTTAACTTGTGGCTCACTGATTGTATTTTTCACATTTATAAGCAAAAAGGTTCGACTTTACCAAGACAGCTATGCACTCATTCCACAAGGTCAGTCTCCACTTCCACTGCTTTCTTATCCAGAACTTCTATATATGACATTTGTGCTGCTGCTACATGATCCAGTGTTAATACCTTTGTAGCTTATTACGAGTCGGATATCCTTTCTAGAGACCAAGGTAGTGTTTGACTTTCCCATACTCTGGAATGTCGTTCCATGAGACCACCTTTGGTTTTTACTAGCTGGGGACTCTGTCCCAGTGGTTGAGGAATGGACAAAAAAGACATTCGATACAAAAATTATGTACTCACCATAACAATGCATCTGTGTTCTGTTTTTGCCCTTCCTCAGTCTCCCCTTTCCCCCGTCCATTGGTGCAATATATTGCAGTTGTTACCTGGTATGACCTGGAGGCACACCCTTTTAGTGTTTTTCCCTGACTGACCTCCACATACCTTTGTTTTTATGTTTCTAGAGTTTTCTATCTATAGGTCTGTTTGTGCATATTGATATCATTGGGGCAAACTCAATCTGACATTGTGTGGTTTGGATGGTATTAGGGGTAAGGAGAGGAGCTTGAACTACAGATCCAAATTCTGAAATGTGGCCACAGTCTGATCAGAGGTCGAATCCGAAACCCCAGTGGTTCAGGGAGGACAAAAAGAGACAACACAGATGCACCATTATGGAGAATACGTAACTTTTGTTTTCAAGGTATAAACTAAAATATTTCATCCTGCATATCTGGTTAGAATTCAACATTTTGCACATTTTTTTCAGCACTTCTTTTCAGCAGTCTGATTTGTAGTATTGTCACAGTGCTTCAGAAAAAAAAATCAGATTTAATTGCGTCATCTTTTCATTGAATAGTACTTTTAAACATTTGTCATATTTTTGTTGTGCATCTTGCACACATTTTGAACAAAGTTGTCATTTCAATTGCACATTTAAGAAAAAGTGTACTTTTCTGAAGCAGATTCTTCAAAATGACATAAAAGCAAGACCAGCCTTTCTGCCCTTCTTTTTGCCACATCTACTAAAACTGCACATTTTTCTCCCTAGGCTCCCATTTGTTGCATTATATTGCCACATAGCTCCATGTTTTTGTATCCGATACTTTTTGCTACTGATCCTTACTTTACTAATTTTAGCATGTTTGTTAGACTTGCATTTTAGGTTTCATTTTTTTCCTAGTTAATTTTTTTAACTCTGTGGTAATTTGTTTCTTTGCACACATCCCATGATTTATAAAGCCATATCTGTTTACCTTAATAAACTCTTCCTTGTTTCTTCAGTTTTGCCACATAATATATTTATTAGTGTCATACAGTTGTCTAGGTTTAGAATATTTGGTTGTATTCTTCGACTAGCAGCTTAAGTATATATAGTCTGTTTTGAGTGTTTTACATTTATAAAGAGCAAATGGTGATTTATGAATTACTGAGAGTCTAACAGAATCTTAATGTCCCTCTAACTGGTGCAGTTTTGTCTTGCTATTCTTCAAAAAAGTAAGAGTTAAGTACTTGTAAGACTTCTCTATTGACATATTGGAACCAATAACACACCATGCCTTTTCATACATGGCAGTTAATCTTGCAGTGAGGAATAAATCTAAGCTACTAAATTTTCTTGCAGAAAGAGAATTCCCTGAGAATGTTACTTATGTGTTTTCCAATATTTAAGCTCTTTAAATCAAATACATTTCTTCACTTTTGCAAACATCTTTAATTCTGCTACCATTTAGTGTATGGATGAGTAATAAACACAGAGGTACCAAGATTGTAGTTTGATATTCATGAGGTTTCATCCTTTGGGTGAGACTTTAAACTAAGGTCCTGCCTGCATGATTTGGTGGTAGTTCATATGGATGTAAAAGATCCCACATCACCTTTCGAAAAGAGTAGAGATCCTGTGTGTGTGTGTGTGTGTGTGTGTGTGTGTGTGTGTGTGTGTGTTTATATACATATATATATATATATATATATATATATATATATATATATATATATATAAATACGTGTGTGTGTGTGTATGTGTGTGTGTGTGTGTGTGTGTGTATATATATATATATATATATATATATGTGTGTGTGTATATATGCGCGTGTGTGTGTATATATGGATTCACTTCAGAAGCTCGAATTAACAAAATCTCGAACTGCAAATAACCGAAACCAAAAGATTGAGTTTCGGAAACTCGAACCTCTGAAGCGAAACCAACAAAAAAAAAAAAAAGACAAACTTCGCTTTTGCAGTGGGGCTTTGCCCCCCTGTGCCCCCCACACCCCCCCTACTTAAATATACCAACTCCAAGATCGGGCTACAGTGGGGAAATGGGAAATCTCCCGTCTTGCGCTGTATGCGAAAGTGCAAAACGGGAGATTTCCTGTCAACACTGCAAAAAAAAAATAAAACATTACGTACACACAGAGCGTACAAGAATCCTTGCCTCTGTGTGCACGCAATGCATTAAGGTAAGTAAACTCTTATTTTTAAACACTGCACATATTCGATTTACTGAAATCTCGATCATATGGTCTCGACCATATGAAATTCGAGATTTCAGTAATTCGATTATGAGAAGTGTTCTGTGTGTGTGTGTGTGTGTGTATATATATATATATATATATATATATATATATATATATATATATATATATATATATATATATATATATACACACACACACACATACATACGCGTGTGTGTGTGTGTATATATGTTATATATATATATATATATATATATATGTGTGTGTGTATGTATGTGTATATATATATATATATACACACACACACACACACACACACACACACACACACACACACACGTTCTTCTTCTCCACAGTACTAACATGCTTTCATCTTTCTTTTTATAAGGTATATTTGCATTAACAGGTAATTTATTTATTCCCAGTCTGTGCAAAAATCTTGACATTCAGTATTGTCTTATACCACTTATTTCTATCTTTAATTGTTTAATCTTTATCTCTGAGGCATTTTTCCATGGATTAGTACAATAATATTTTTCCATAATATTATTATACCATGCAAATCTATTTTCTATTGCTTCATTTTTTTTTTTATTTTCCACATTCTTAACTTTAAATATTCTTTTATTTCTTTTATTTTCCCAAAATTCCTTATACTTTATACTTAAGTACGTTTGTCATTAATTTATCATTTTTTTCATTTAACCATTTCAGTATCTTGCATAAATTTAATGAAGCAACATAAATTTAATGAAGCAGCATAAACTATTGCATTTATCATACCTTGTTTTTCTTTCGGCTTTTCCTGTTTAGGGGTCGCCACAACGGAACTCTGGTCCGCTAATGATTGGTACTGGGTTTTTATGGTACCGAGGTGCCAGCCCATTGCCCAACCTTCAACGAAGGCACGCCCATTAATGCATGTCTTTCAAACGCCACTCGACCGCTGGGATGACATGCAGACTCTACACAGAAGGCGCTCCAGCCGAGAATCGAACGGGAGAACCTCTTGCTGTGAGGCGACATGTTCATGTACAACACTCCCCTCTTAACGGGATTTAGTGTTGATCTCCATACAAATGAAAAAAAAATGCTTGTAATTTCTTCATATTCTGTAGGAATCATAATAACACTAGACAAATAAGCTATCTTTCCTAATATAGTTGAATTGATCAAATACACTTTTTATGTACTAAGCTATACATTTTCCATAGTATACAAATATCTTTCATTTCTTTAATTCCCATCCCTTATCTTTTTTATCAGAATTTATCCCTAAAATAGATATTTTCTTCACAGAAAATTTTATACTTGCTATCTTTACTAAGTATCATACCTCGTTCCTTTAAACGTTCAGCTAAGTAAAAATAACCTCCCTCATCCATGCTTTATTTTTAGTTGTCATAATATCATCTGCATAAAATATAACTGGTATTTCAAATTCTGTTTGAATTTTATAAATTGCATTCTTCATTTTCTGGTTCACCTCTCTGACAACTGTATTCATAACCGGAGTAGGTAAAGTACTACTCGTAGGACATCCTTGTTTTATTCTATTAGTCATATCTATTTCTTTACTTGTCCATCCATTGATTAAAATGCTTACTTTATTATTTTAATAATTCTACATTTTGTTTAACTTTTTCATTAATATTGAATAGCGGACCGGAGTTCTGCTGTGCCGACCCCTAACCGGGAAAAGCCGAAAGACACAACATTGAACATATCCATTATTTTCCACAATATTTCATGCTGTATTGAATTAAATACCTTAATGTCATCTACCATATGTTTTATATCTTCTTTCTTTTTATTTATATCATCTTTGATTTCTCTCACTATATTTAATAATTGTTGGCAACCTTTTCCTTTTATGGCATACCCTTTTCCATTATGTATTGCATTTTATTTTCAAATCTCATTTGCATTATTTTCAGAAATGTTATAGTCTGTGTTTAGAACTACTGGTCTCCTATTTTTCATTTTCTTTTCCTACATTTTTCCATAGAAATCTTAGTACTCCACTACACAATTCTTTATACTTTATTCTTTCATTTAACCAGTCATTAAATACACATATTAAATAGCTTTTATGGCACTTTTCTAGACATTTATACATTTCAGACCCAATAACCATCTGGGCTTGATGCTGATTGTACATTTAATTGTGTAAATATTTTCCAGTTTTTATCCTGTAATCTCATTTCCAAGTTCTCTGTTATTTTCTTAAGAAAATCTTTTTTCCCCATTTCTTTATATAATTCTTTTTAATAAACGTGTCCTCCACATAATGTGTTGCACTGTGCTACTGTTCTCCTTTACTGTCTTACTTAAGTAAGGTGAAACAATTTGTCCTTGTGGAAAATACTTTTGTTTAGTAATTATGTAAATTTTTCATTTTTTTTATGAATCTTTTTTGTCACAAGAATCCCTATTGTTTTCTAGATTAATTTTGTCTTTATATATTTTATCGTACACCTGCTTTTCTTTATTTTCCAAGATAACTTTCTTTATATTTTCTTTTGAAAGCATTTCACCATCTTGACCAGTTGACATAAGACTTTCATAGTAATGTGATATCTCCATAATTGCTTAATATCTTTCCTTCCTTTGTCATCCCTTTCCTTTTCAATTATTGTTTTTGTAACTTTTCCTATCTTTATATACTCTTTATGATGGTAAATTTCCAACCATATTGCCAAGTGAGCTGAGAAACATGTTATAATTGTTTCTTCTATTATTCATATATACCCTCTGATATCAAAAAAGTCAGTTTCAGTTTTTATAGTACCTCTCCTGTAAGTCCATATTTTTTTATTCCATATAGTTAGTTTTCCACATTTTACCTCATAGGATCATAGAAAGTTACTAGGCTAATGGCTGTAGGGCCCTTACAAGCCTAGCCAAGTTCTTACCCTTATTTTCACAATCCGCACCTATTGCCTCTGTTCAGGAGGGACACTATCTCCATGTTTACAAAGACATAATCCAATATTTTCTGAAATAAATTATCCTTTTCTTTACTAGTCACGTATGCATGTGTAGCAGTGATTGTCAACTTTTCCTGCCATCTTGTATGCATAATAATTGATGTCCTATTCTTATGTTGCAGTATTCTTAACATGAGGGTTTCACTGGCAAAGGCAGTCCCGACATTTGGCCAGTATGCAAAAGACTTAAACACTACAAAGTACGTGGGATGTCGCATGTAGGCCAGCAGCTGGCATAGGCCATAAAAGTGACATCCACATCTACCATCCCCAGAACGTCTCTGCCACCAGTCCAAACGCCATATACTGTTGACGGTCTGCTAGCCCAAGTTGCTTGCTGGATATGGGAGATTCCGATAAGTGCTCTATTGGGGTTTTCTTTTATACTTTTTGCTACTGCTTTTTTGCTGTGAAGTTACATGTCATCCAAAAAGGGTAAATGCTAGTGTGGAAGACAAATTCCCCATAAAGACCGTAACGGTCAGTGTCTCTTCTGCTTAAGGCCCAACCACGACCATAAGTCTTGCTATATCTGTAAAGCTTTCATTCCTAAGACTCTATGTAGCCATTTTTCTTCTCTTAGTATTTATGTTGAGAATCGGAAGTTAAAACATTAGAGTGCAATGTTACAAAGGGTGCATTAGAGTCTTCTGCTGAGTCTGCTATGCAGAAAGCTTAAGTAAGTTAGGCCTGAAGCTTTAGCTGCACCGCCCCTTCTGGACATCTCTCTCGAGGCCAATATAGGCCCAGAGATCCATCAAGATTTCAAGACTGATCTTAAGACAGGTATCATTTTGGAGGCTGCAAATGATCCTGCCATTGGCATGTCCTCGGAGGCTATGCAGACGTCCACTTTGGATGAACAGGGAAACCAAGGCTCATTATTTCAGAAGCCAGTCAAGGTATTCCACAAATTTTAGTATGGGAGGACATACTGATGAATGTCATTGAATGTAGGCCTACGTCTGGTCCCTCCACCTTTCAGAAAGCTGATGTTTCGTTTTCTGCTTTTTTTTTTTTTTTTTTTTTTTTTTATTATAAGAGGAACATGTCTCTGCTCCTCAGGACCCACCTGCTGATTGGCAAGCTTTCGCACAGGGCTTGTTCACTGCATGTATGTCTCTTAAACTTCTCTCAGGGATTTCTTACTAGCCCTCCTTGTACTACTTCACCACAGAAAAGAATTAGAGTGCAGGATTCTTCTAATAAAGAGGGTTCCTCAGAGGAGGAATCCTTGGCCTAATCTGCTTAGATTACCTCCCCCTTGGAGTATTCTTCCACTGAGGAACAGTCTAATGGCACAGTGTCTCCTGGTGAAGATGATATCTTTGGGGAGACTATTGCTAGAATGAGGGAGTAATTTAAGTGGGACTGCTCTCAAGTTTCTGAGCTGCAGAAAAGGTACTATGACTTGCTTCAAATGGTTCTCCTCCTTCAGCTGTGGCTCCGATTTTACCAGCTTTTCTTGATGGCTTCTCTTCTGTATCAAAGACTCTGAACCCCCTGACTCTAAAAGGCCAGACAAGTTCTATAATGTTCCAGAGGACTGTAATTTCCTTACAAATGTCCATTAGCAGATCCAGCAACCGATGTTCATGTTTCACTGTTGCAGTCATCACTTGTGGGTTATCCCTTCTGTGGTAGCCCTCGGTCAGCCCGAATACCAGAGTCAATGTTTTTGTGCACCAGCTGCCTTCACCTGTAATCTGACATCTGGTAGTCAGTGCTATAAAGCAAGGCAGCCGACATCATTACATCAGTCTTTCTTGCCGTGAAGCTCGTAGCAGAAGCAGTTTGCACGAGTGCCGGTCAGTCGCTACAAGAAGTTGAATTTCAGCAGAAAACGTCTAAAGCTAAGTACCCCATTGGAGACCCTTTTTTCTTGCTCTAACCGATGTCTGAAAAAGATAATTGTCTTGCCTGTGGAAAGCAGATCCTACACTGAGACTTTCATTCTTGCTGCATCACTTGTTTAGGCCCAGACCACTATTTCCCTCGCTGCCGGTTCTGTGCTCTCTTTAATGCAAGAACCATTCGCTGTAGAGCTCTTTTTGTAGACAATTATTTTCATGTCCCGTCTTTGAATTCTGGTATGGCGTCCGTCAGCCAACAGTCTGTTGACATTCCGAAAAAACATAGAGATAAAGATAGAGACAGGCCACACAAGGCTAAGCCTTCCAATGACGCTACCTCTAAGCAAGTCATTATTTCACTGGAATTCAGTGAGGCACTTTCGCAGCCCGTGATGCCAGACTCACTTTCTGTGCAGGCCTCTGCTGAGACCCTTTCGGAGTCCGGTATGCCGCAGAAATCCTCTTTGTCTTTGGAGCCTTTGGCTGTCTCAGCCTTGGTTCAGTCAGAGGAGGCCTTTCACACTACTGATTCTAGACAAAAAACGACGTCTTTGCGACTGACGGATTCTCTTAGGCCTAGAAGCCAGGCCACTCCTAGGACATCTGTTTCTAGCCACCATCTTGCTACTGCTCCCCCATCCCAAGCTCAAATGCTTAAAATGGCAGAGGATCTCATCTCCCTTATTCGTGGTACTCAGGCCCCCACTCCAAAAAGGAAAAGGCATCCTTCACCAGAAATTGACAGACCAAGAGTCTGAGGAATCTGATTATTCTGCCTTTGAAGAGGAACATCATCTCTTAACTGTTATGAGGATTCAAATGCAGAGGAATCCATCCATTCTGCCTCCCCTCCAGAGGACCTCTCCTTTGGGGAAACATTTCACTCCATCAGGGAACATTTTCAGTGGGAATCTCAAGACTTCCCACAGTCAGGCGAATTAGAGAGTTTCTGGACCTGTCCCAGCACAGACCCCTGGTGATCCCACCTATTTTGGAAGTGGTGGATGATGTTTTCTTGAATCTAGTTGGCCCCTGATGCCCTGCCTTCTGCTCCAACTATACCTGACAGGTACTACAGAGTACCGGAATCTCACAAATACCTGTACAGGAATCCTGCTGCAGACCCAGAGGTCATTACCCAGGGACCCAAAGGAGCTAAGTCTAATTCTGCTAAGAATCCTCTTCCTTCTGACAGAGTCTCTAGAGCTCTGGACAGATGGGGTAAGAAAGTATACACTTCTGCAACCTTAGCTGTCAGAGCACTCAATTGTCTGTTCCATATGTTAAAATATCAACAACACACTTTGGAACAATTAAAACAGAAGATTGCTTCCTCTCCTGACGTTGCCAACTCAAAAGAGCTGGCAGAATTACTACACTCTGCTCTTCAAGTGACCAAACACTCATTACAATGTGAATAGGATGCCCTAGAAGCCTCTAGCAGGGCAGGAGTGACACGGTCTGTTGTTAGAAGACATGTATGGCTGAGGTTGAAGGAACAACCTCTCCCTGATCATGTCAAGTCTAAACTTATTGATGCACCCCTAGATAAGGAACGCCTGTTTGAGGAAAAAGCTGAAGAGGTGCTTAAAAAGATGGAAGACAAAGCAAAATCTAAGCAAACAGTAAAAGATTTATTTCAAGTTCAACCTCCCAGATTCAGCAGGAACTTTCCCTCTAAGCACTGGGCCTTCCTTGCACCTAGCAGACAGGGCCAAGGTAAGCCCCGTAGGGACATGCCATCCAGGCTCCTATCCCAGGCCCAGCAAAGAAGCAAACAATGGACCACTTCTGTCTCTAAGGCAGGGAGTTCTAAGCCAAGCTTTTATGGCAGGCACTCACAGTGACTCTCCCGCCCCCCTCTGCCCTCCTTTCACTCATCAAAAGCTAGGAGGAAGGCTCACCCTCTTCAAGGACAGTTGAGGCACTATAACCAAGGACCAGTGGATCTTAAAAATTATTTCCCAGGGATACAGATTCTCCTTCAGCGAACTCCCTATTCCAAGAGGATACCCAGACCTCCCCCCAAACCAGTGGGCAGAAGCATTGAAACCGGTCCAAGCTCTGATATCCCAGGGGACAGTAGAACCTGTCCTTCCAGATCAAACAGGAAAAGGTTTTTACTCCAGACTATTCCTTGTTCCCAGAAAAGAGGGCACTTGGCATCCCATCCTGGATCTATTCAAACTGAACACCTCCTTGGCGGTCCCCAGATTCGGAATGCTAATCTTGCAGCAGCTCCTGCCTATGCTCAACACAAAATGCCTGGCTTGTGACACTAGACCTAAACGATGCCTACCTCCACATCCCCATCAGGGAATCATGCAGAACATTCCTGCGCTTCAGAGAAGGCTATCAACACTTTAAGTTCTCTGCATTTCCCTTTGGCTTATCTACTGCTCCCAGAGTATTCACCAAATGTTTGGCCTTGGCTGTAGCATTCTGCAAACAGAGAAATATACAGATTTACCCTTACCTGGACAACATTCAGGCAGAGTGCAAAGAAAAGTTGCTGGTAGGACTTTCTCTTTGTCAAATCACTCCTAACTTCCCTAGGGTTCACCATCGACGAAAAAAAAAAAAGTCAAAGCAAAACCCTACCAGAAAATTTGTTTTCCTGGGAGCTGTGCTAGACACAGCAACTCAAATGGCCTTCCTATCCCCAGAAAAGCAGAGCTTCCTGCCTCTCTTTCACCCAGCTGGCTTCCAGAAGTCACCTCACTGCACGGAAGTTCCTGCAAGCCCTGGGATACATGGCATCTTGCATCCTTCTTGTCGGGTTTCACATGAGAACTTCAGTGGTACTTCAAGAACCTTTGGTGTCAGCACATTCAGTCCCTAGAGACCATTCTCCCTCTGATCCCTTGTATAAGGGCCAGATTTCTCTTGTGGGTAGAGGCCTGTGCCATGAACAAGCGTCTTCCCTTCATCCTCCACCCTTGCGGCCAGACCATCACCACCGATGCCCCAGACATTACTTGGGGCACTGATCTAGCAGACAGGTTTACCCAAGGCCTTTGGAATGCCCAGCAACTTCACTTGCACATCAACCAGAAAGAAATGATGGCAGTGCAAAAGGCTGTGACTTCCTTCCAACCCCATCTCAGGCCAGGGGTCCTCTTTATAAAAACAGACAGCACCACAGTAATGTGGTACATCAACAAGAAGAAAGGGGACACCCAACCTGTGCAGGTTAGCCATGAGTCTCTGGCTTACAGCCACCTCCATGGGGCTACACCTAATTGCTCAGTACTTACCAGGGATCAACAACAGACTGGCGGGCCACCTAAGCAGAAACTTACTGGAGCCCCACGAATGGCAGCTCCACAGAGAAATCTTTCTGCAAATTACCCAGGAGTGGGGTACCCCAGAAGTGGACCTCTTTGCTTCACACTTCAACCACCAGCTAATACAAGTTCTGTACCAGGGAGAATCACTTCCTAGCATGGAAGGTGGATGCCTCGACTTTCCCCTGGAGATCCCTCTTTGTGTACGCATGCTCTCCTCTGCCCCTTATTCCTAGATCTGTGATTAAAATAAGAGAGGAGAGACCAAAGGCCATTTTCATTGCTCCAGATTGGCCCAGACGGCACTGGTACCTCTTATTACACAGTCTGTCCTTACAGCCCCCAAAGCTGCTTCCCTTGATGTCAGATCTCTTAACCCAGGAAAGGGGGAAGGCACTACACCCAGACCTACAGACTCTCAAAACTTGCAGCATGGCCTATACACTGAAAACTAACAAGGAGTCCCTGTTAAGCAGACAGGTCCTGGACATCATCACAGAGGCCAGAAGGCCCAGCACAAGAAAATCATATGCAGGAAAATGGAAAAGATTCTGCTCCTGGAAACAATCAAGAGAGGACAGTACCTCCCAACTTTCCATCCCTCTTATCCTGGATTACCTAGCAGAGTTGCTCAATAGTGGCCTCTCTTTCTTTTCTATTAAAATCCATGCCTCGGCCGTCTCTGCCCATTATGATTCAGACCCTCCCATCTTTTCTCATCCTTTGATTAAGCAATTCCTCAGAGGGGCTTCTAATATCAGGCCTCCCAGAAGGCCTCCGATGCCACCCTGGGACCTGAATTGTGTGTTAGAAAAACTAACCTTACCTCCTTTCGAACTTGCTGCTTCAGCAGAATTAAAATGCCTGTTTTGGAAGACTGCCTTCCTACTAGCTATCACCTCAGCCAGAAGGGTCTCGGAACTTCAAGCTGACATGACTGTCGAGCCCTTCATAATTTTCCATGCAGACAGAGTCTCCCTGAGGACTAACCCCTCCTTTGTGCCCAAGGTGGTATCTAATGTGACCCTTAACCAGGCCATACACCTTCCTACCTTCTTTCCCAACCCTCAAAACAAGGGGGAAAGAATTCTACACTCACTAGATGTGCACAGGCAACTCAGATACTATCTGGACCATGCTGAGCCATTCAGAAAAACAAACCAGCTTCTTGTAAGCTTTGCCCCAGGGGCAGAGGGGAAGCCCATCTCCAAACAAACCATTTCCAAATGGATTTCACAATGTATCCATTTTTGTTGCAGACTACTTGGGAAGCCCATCCCGAAGTCTATCCGTACCCACTCCACTAGGGCAGCCTTCACTTCCTCTGCCTTCCTCAGAGGAGTACCTACCAGGGACATCTTGGAAGTAGTCACCTGGACCTCTGTCCATACCTTTACAAAGCATTACCACCTACCTCTCTTTTCTAAGTCTAGGGCAGGGTTTGCCTTTGCAATTCTGCAGGGCCTCCTTTCCCATACCTAAAACTCAACCTATCCTTCCACCCTTTTCCTCAGCTTTGGGAATCCTCCCACAGGTGATGACTGCAACAGTGAAACACGAAGAACATAGTACAGTTGTGTACACTTACAATAAATGTAGATGTTCGAGTGCATTCACTGTTGCAGTCTTGGTTTCCCTCCCTCTTTCCCCCATTTAATATCTTCCCCTAGGGGGGACAAGCTTCTCAAGGTGGCTTTTAGCCACCAGGGCCACTTCTCTTTTTTCCTTTGTGCTTCTGACGGATTAGGGCAAGAACAACTGACGTAATGACATCTGCTGCCTTGTTTTATAGTATTGACAACCTGACGTCAGATTTCAGGCGACTGCAGCCTGCGCACAAAAACACTGACTCTGATATTTGGGCTGACCTAGGGCTACCACAGTAGGGATAACCTACAGGTGATGACTACAACAGTGAATACACTCGAACATCTGCATTTATGGTAAGTGTACACAACTGTACATTTCTGTGGCTGCTGCTAAACCTTCAAGACTGTTGCCATCTGTGACACCTGTACCCTGGCCTAGCAATCAAGGAGCCTCAATCCTCACCACTAACACCAGTGAGGAGCGTCTCATATAGCAGGAAAGGATAACAAATACACACAGTAAAGTGCAATTTCCCCTTAAGAACATACAGAGATCACAGTCAGTCCGTGGCTGATCACTCCCTTGCTCTCCAGGTCCCCAGTAAGACTTCCCACTGGCACAGTAATAGGGCCCAGATCTCATCTTAGTGGGCAAGTTAAAACCTCCAGCACCCTCTCTGTCCAACCAGTGCTTCGTGTCCCTGCCCATGTAGCTCACACACACACACACACCCACCCCTACACACCTTGAGAAGAATTTATATAACCACACAGATACTCCTGGGGAAGGCTGGCACAGGTTCTCCAGCTGTGCCCCTTTTCTGCCCAGTCTAAAAGATAATACCACTTGCCACCACCCACTAATATTTATCAGCTACTAAAAAGCCCTTAAAAGAGTGTTCAATTATTAATGTCCAATATTATTATCCAATAGGTGGTATAGCCCATGGCTAAAGCTATTGGAGTGGCTTTGTACAATTTTAGCAAAGGCATGCAGGTACTCTCAAGAGCTTAAATTATCTCTACAAAAACAGCCACAGTTGAAAGGGTTTAAAAATATTTAATAAGAAATAGTCAAAACAGAAGACAATACTTTTTACTACACAGTGCTAGTCAAGAGTTCAGAGATCACAGAGAAATACTTAAAATAATTCAGTAGTACAGTTCTGATATCACAGAAAACACTTGGTCTAATCTTTCTAGTTTCTATCTATTCCTAACAGAAAACACAAGTCTAAGATAAACTTACATATAGAGCAAGACAATGCTGAGTTGGATGGTCAAGACAAAAATACTTAATGCTCTCTGATTCTGTTTTTAAAGTCACATTCCTGGTTCACATTACGTCATTATTCACACTTTCCTGGGTTCCCAGGATAACAGGCTAGATTCTTTAGTAAGCTCACACCAGGTCAGGAAACAAAGCCATTAAGGACATTTATGCATGCAAATTCTGGCCATTACTCTGGCCTTAAAGCAGTACCAAGACTTCCTTCATCTAGACATGCTGGAGCCAACTTTAAAGATCAAAGACATTCATAAAATGCTTGACTTAGCTTCCTTACAGCAGAGTGCACTGTTACATTTTTTGCAGTTCCACATGTAACACCATTTTTACCATTTAAGATAACAAGCCTGTGGTTTACATTAATATTTACAGATGACATAATTATCTATAAAATTCTATCTGGCTAAGCTGGCAGCCTTCACACCATCCACTTCTCTTCTCCCTTCAGCTAGAGTAAGACCATGAAAATGTTGGGAAAAAAGGTTTATACCTCTGCCACCCTAGCTTTCTGTGGTATCAATTACCAAATCCATATGACCAAGTATGCATTGTCTTTCCTTTCACAGGCTTATCAGCTTCTCTGTGTCCTTCCTGAGTCAGAAGTTAAGTCACAGCTTTCATCAGTTCTGGGGGATTCCTCCCAGGTGGCACACCACACCATTAAATGCAGCTATGATGCAGCTGAAACATCTGCTAGAGCAGATGCATCAGGCTCTGTTTTGAGGAGATGCTCCTGGTTGAGGCTTCAGCCACTTCCAAATGAGTTTAAGGCAAAATTAATGGATGCTTCCTTAGATAATAAGGCTTTGTTTTGGGATCTAGCAGCAGATTTGTTCAGGTGCCCCTGGTTCCTAAATTCCAAAGGAATTACCCATCTAAGACTCCTTTGGTTAGGAAACTATTTCTTCCAGAAGTAAGAGGGGTGTTAGGAAACCTACTGATTCCAAACCCTGTCAGCCTGCTCCTGTCCAAAAACAGCCTTTTCAGACAAGACAAGTAGTCTGTGACTACCAGCCTTTTCTCAGACACTTTCCTCTCTCTGCATCTTTCCCTGTCCCTTCCAGTCTGGGAGCATATCACTCAAGATGCATGGGTCCTCTCCATTATCCACAAAGGGTATTTCATGGTGTCCAAAACTCTTCCATGGTTATTCAACTACCTAGAGAGCAACTACAATTTTTCCCAGAGGTGCTCCATGTATTGAAATCCCAGGGAACTGTTCAAGAAGTTCCATTGTACCAAAGAGGAAGACATTTCTACTCCAGGATGATCCTGTTTCCCAGAAAAGATGACCCTTGGAGACCCATTCTGGATCCTTCACACCTCAACACTTTCCTAAACGTCCCAACCTTCTGCATGCTTTCTCTACCTACCTTGGTTCCATTCTTCCTTCCACAGGCTTTTATGGCCTCCTTGCCCCCCCCCCCCCAAGAAAATTCTGTCTCTAACCAAATTCTTCCAAGACCTTCTTCCCATGCAGTCTCTTACAGCCAGGGAACTTCTACTCCTTCTAGGGTTAATGCCATCAATCAACCCCATATTAACTCTGACCAAACTCCATATGAGGAAATTTCAGTGTTACCTCAAGTCAATTTGGAGCCAACATGCGCACCCACTGGACTTTGTTGTCTCCCTCCTTCCTTGTCTGAAGAGGGAACTTCGTTGGTGGATTTAGCAGATTTCCCTGAATCCAAGTCTTCCTCTGCATCTTCCTCTTCCAGTTCAGGAGTTGTTCACAGATGCGGGATTGGGGGCCGCCTTTGCATCCTCAAAGGTTCAAGGCCTTTGGTCCCTTTTTTGAAAGGATGGAGCACGTAAACATAAAATAGATGAGAGCCCTGCTGTTTTCTTTACAGACCTTTCATTCTGTTTTTTTGTTCAGGTCCTCTAAAACTGTTTACAGACAACACCACAGTTCTTTGGTATGCAAACAAACAGGAAGACAAAATCATACCTTTTGTGCAGACTAGCCCTAATGGCTTGGGAACTGGCTACTCAGTACCAAGTCACCCTTGTGGCAGTGGACATCTCCAATCAGAATGTAGTGACAGACACACTGAGCAGGTCCATGACTCAGTTTCATGAATGGATGCTTCCCAGGAATGTGTATCTGGACATAATCCACTGGTGGGGTATTCTTCAAGTAGGTCTATTTGCCTCCCCTTTGAACAGGCAACTTCCAGAATTTTGTGCCAAAGTTCCAGACCCTCTGGTTTGGAAGGTGGACAACCATATCTTCATGGAAGGGGATGTTACTCTATGCTTTCCCCCTTTTTCCTCTTATTCAGAAAGTTCTGCTGAAAATTCAGCATGACAAGCCAAAAATCTTGCTGGTGACTCCCTTTTGCCCAAAGCAGCATTGGTTCCCTCTTCTGCATTTAGCCAAGGGCAGTCATCACAAGTTAGCTCACAGGGTGAGTCTTCTCACACAAGGTAAAGGGATCTCTCTTGCACACACCTGTCAGCTCTACATCTGGCACTGTGGGTGATACGCTTCTGATTCCTTTCAGACACCTCTTTGCAGAGGACATGCTTAAGATTCTGCAGGAGGCCTGAAAACCCAATACTAGGCAATCCTACTTATCCAAGTGGAAGAGGTTTTCATCTGGTGTCCTTCTCTTAAACTAGACCCACTTTCTGTGGATGTCCCTGTAGTTTATCTAACCTGTGTGAACTGCTGAAGGCTGGGTTGGCTTATTCCTCTGTGAAAGCTCATCTGTCACTCATTTCTGTTTGTCTGCCTTTGTCCCTTCCTTTGGCTTCAAAATTGAAGGTTAAACTCTTTCTTAAAGGTGTCCTTCATATCAGAAGCCTGTTTCTCTTTGGGACTTCAAATTTGTCTTGGAAAAACTCACTGTGGCTCTGTTTGAACCTGCAGCTACTCTACAACACTGTACTTTGTAGACTGTACTATTATCCATCACTTCAGCCAGGAGGGTGGCAGAACTTCAAGCCTTAATGGCTTCTCCTCCATTCTTGGTTTTCCATAAGGACAGGGTTTCCTTGCGTACAAACCCTTCTTTTATGCCCAAGGTGATGAATGAATTGTCCCTGAACCAATCTATATATTTGCCCACTTCCCCCCCCCCTCTCCACAATCATCTAGTGAGAGAGTTCAACACACCTTGGATGTGCATAGACAACTCAGATTTTACTTGGATAAAACTATGGCTATCAGGAAATCTGATCAGCTATTTGTTTCTTTTCATCTCAAGGCTCTGGGAATGCATGTTTCCAAGTAGACCATTTCCACTTGGATTTGTAAGTCTGTTTCCTTTTGTTATGTTTTTCATGGTGAGAGCCTTTCTACTCCTGTTGAGGCTCAATCTAAGAGGTCTGTGGATTCTTCGGGTGCTTTTTCCAAAGGTTTGGGTGGTAACTCCATCCTGGAAACACCTACCTTGTCTTCTGTTCATACCTTCACTAAACATTATAAACTGGATGGCATCTAGGGCTGGCTTTGCTGTGTAGCCATTCTCCATTTTTTTATATTTATATATATATATATAAGTGCCTCTGCTTCTTCCCTCTCCCTTTCTTCTTCATGAGCTTTGGTACTGTCCCTCATGTTAAGAATACTGCAACGTAAGAGTAGAAGGACATTGAATAGGTGTGTAAAATCTTATCATAACCATAGATGTCCTTCTCTTCTATGTTGCAGCATTCTATCCCTCCCACCTTCCCCCTAATTTTTGTTTTTTTCCTTGTATGTATACTTACCTGCTTTTGTTCTTCAGGCTGATGTTCTTACCGGGGCATTCAGTTCTGAGGATGGTACATGTGGGCGTCACGTTTTATGGTCTACACCAGCTGCTGGCCTATGTGCGACTTACTATGTACTTTGCAGTGGTTTACATCGTTAATATACTGGCCAAATGTCTGGATTGTCTTTGGCAGTGAATCCGTCATGTTAAGAATACTACAGCATAGAAGAGAAGGACATCTACGGTTATGGGAAGATTCTATGCAACTGTTTTTTTCTTCCCATTTTGAGTAGTATAATATCCAGGATTTTTATTACTCTTCTGCGTAAAATTGCTGTTCCTGAACACTGTTCATTCCATATGTTCCATATTTCCCCATTCCATAATTTTTTTGCTTGTCGTCTTTCTTCCTGTGTCAAAATATGTGTATCTTTCAAAATAATTCTGTGTCACATTGTTTGCAACATTCTAAAATGGCTATCCTTCTAATAATATTTTCATACTATTAACATTCGGTTTATTACTACATTCCCGAAACAGCTTCAGTCGACCAGTAAAAATGTCGACCCAGAAAGATGAATCTGTACCATCGAATAGGCAACAAACTGGAAATGGAATACATTGACTCCCGGAGTTCAATGCATTTGACATAGCAGGAGTTGTGACGTCAATCACCAGAGCTATGCAGCTTACTGTACTGTGACTTTCCACAGTCAACGGTGTGTGTATTTTACGATTTTTCAGAGGACAAGCCCCCCCTGCAACCCCCCCCCATGCCCCCTGCAAATTATATATACCAACTCTATCACACTATATTGAAGAAATGGGTTAATTCCCTGACTAACTGAACTGCGATCTCCATACACGATGCTGAACTCAAAACATCAAACTACACTGCACATTCCCTGTACTGTAGTCAATTTTTTTTTGGTTCGGCATTCTTCTCAGTTAAGAACTGCCTTTTGACCACATGCCAGTCAACCAAAGTAGTTTCGGAAATGTAATAGTAAACCTTAAAATTCATATAAAGTATTCTTAAATTATTCCTTTCTCTAATTCTCAGTTTAGGAGATATCATCCTGTAATAGTGTCGTATGAGAGAGCCTTCATCCTTTTTCCTTGTTTCTTTTTCTTTTTATTGATAACTTTAAATTATTTTCTATCTTTTATTTTCTATCTTTAACTTTTCAACCAATAGAACTTTTTTCTTCCTTTTACTATTTTCCACCGTTTATCATCTTTATCACTAACTTCTGATTCTGTCTCTAATTCTCTGCATTGTCTTTTTCAGTATCACTTTTTTAACATTTTCATATATTTCTATATCATCTTCAGTCCTTTCATTTTCTTTCTCTTTACTCCGATTTGTTTTACTGAGAATGTTCATAGGTTGGTACTAGGCTATTGGCCCTAGGGGCCTATACAAGCCTAGCCATAACAATTCCCTGGCTATTTCTTCCCACACTGTTTACTTCTCTGGACCCCTGTGTAGCAGGGTGACTGATGTTGATCCCTGGGGTGAATTTCCTATCTCCCATTCAATCGTCAAGGTTCCTTTTGAAGAGGGCCAAAGAGTTGCTCTGCTTGACATGTATGGGCAGTCTATTCCCGAGTCTGGGGAGTCTCTGGGTCAAGAACCTATCCCTCCAGCATGTTTTGTTTATTGTGATGACAAAGTTTAGATCCCTGGGGCGTGTGGCGCTGAGGGAGTGGGATTTCTTTGTGTAGCATGTCCAACAGCTCTGGGTTTGACATGGCCTTGTGTGTTAAGCAGAGATTGCGTCGAAGTAGACGATATGCGACAGAGTATAGCTGGAGTTTTTTTAAGATGGTCAGCATAGGGCATCTGCTTTAGGCCTGTGATTTTTTTAGTGAGGTATTTCTGTGGCCTTTCCAGTTGTTGCAGATGTCTTGAGAGGTATATACCAAATGGGGCATTGTATTCTATAATGGGGCTAATGAGGGATGAGTACAGTGGGACAATGACCTCCTTTTTTCTGGATGAAAAGAACTTAGTGATGAGGTGTGCCACATAGAAGGATTTCCTGACTGTTGTGGTGATGTGGTTATTGAAGGTGAGACCACTGTCCACCTGTGTCCCAAAGTCTCTTATCACACTTTTGGTGTTTAGTGTACTGCCACTTATGTGGTAATTCA
Source organism: Protopterus annectens (assembly GCF_019279795.1). Lineage (NCBI taxonomy): Eukaryota > Metazoa > Chordata > Ceratodontiformes > Protopteridae > Protopterus > Protopterus annectens. The sequence continues at coordinate 235,670,016 of NC_056748.1, read as the reverse complement.
TGGGTACATGTTTTTTCCCAAAGGGGAATAACTACACAATGTGATAGTGTTCAATCTCGCCGTTTGTTCTTACACATGGGTTCGGAGCCGATCCTCGGCTCCGTGCCGGCCTCTTGCAAGCTCTGCATCGAGAAGAAGCTCGAGACAATCTAATACCCACAATCCCCCTCTGCCTTTACCTCAGATCTAGTTTGCCGCTGCTGCGTTCGCATCGCTGGGAGCTAGCTCGAGCATCTAAAGTTAAGATATAACTTAATTTGTTATATTTTATTGGATTTTTTTTGTTCTATTTGATATATCTTGATATATTGAGTGATTGTGTGTTGAGTGGCTTAAATTCTCGGTACCGTTAATCTTATTTATCGGTTAGAGTTTTTCGGGGCCTACAACCCTTCTTAAATTTAAAAAGGATTTGACATTTAAACCGGATTTGACACTTTTTTCTCGGATTTGACTATATTACTGGACTTGTCTTTTTCTTGTAAAATGTCTGATAAGGTAAAATCAGGATTTAAGCGTTGTCAGTGTGGCCAGAAAATGTCAGTGACTGACAACCATAGTTCCTGCGTCTACTGCCTTGGCCCTCTCCACTTGCAAGAGGGCTGTTCTATCTGTCACTCTTTTAGTGGGAGGGTCATGACAGATAGGCGCAGGAAACTCATGGACAGAGGTTTATTAAAACCTTCTTTTCAGGAGGCTCTGGATGCTTCTGACCAGGCATCGAAATCCTCTAAGGAATCGAAGACGTCGGAGCCCAAGTCATCGGCTCCGAGCTCTTCAGCAAAAGTTAGATCACCGGTTCCACAGACTTCGGGGCCGAGTGTTCAACTGGTATCGGTTCCTGAGCCTCGAGTCTTGGAACCGGTGATGGAGCTCCCTCCTTCGACCTTATTGAGGTCGGCTCCGTCTTCGGTTCCTTTGACCCGTTCTTCTTCCAAACTCTCTGATATCGATGTGGATCGTGTGGTGCAGAAGTTATTGGAGCATTCGGCCCTGTCCAAACTTATTTCGGTTTCCACCCAGTTGGTGTCGAAACTTGAAGGCCTCCCAGTATCTCCATCCATTCCTCCTCCGAGACCTGTTCAGTCTTTGGAGCCGGAAGAGGCTGATCTTCTGATTGTGGAGCCCCCGGGTCCAGAACCGTCTTTTTCTCGGTCTGTTCCTCTCACCTCGACTCCGTCTGACCCGATACCGGAGTCTCGGAGCAGACGATCTGTCCTTGGTTCCGGGGCCGAGAGTCGAACCGAAGTTTCGGTTCCGACTCTTCCCCTTGGGGCCTCGGCGCGGATCGATTCGGCTCCGTCCTCGGGGTCGATGCCTTCGGTGCCTGTGTCGGGGATTCTTCCCATTTCTTCAGAACCGGGAGATTCTTCGATGCGGGACCCGGGGGCGTTCGACCTAATGAGGAAGGTGTTGTCTACCCAGACAACCACATCAGTGGAAGCAACCTCTCCTCCCCATAAAGGGCCGTTATCCTCCTCTGCACCCACGGCCACATCCAAGCGTCGGGCACCAGTGTCTCAGCCACCCCTGGAGGGTGCCCCCTCTTCCTCGGAGGCTTCTTCGGATGCTCCCCACGAAGAAGTCCCTAGGAAAAGTTTGTGTAAGAGGAGACACTTGGATTCTCCACAAGAATCCTTGACATCTGATACTGACTTAGATGAGTCAGAAGGGTCCCCTAAGTCACCTTCAGAAGATGTCTCTTTTTCGGACATATTGGAGATCCTGAAACAGAGAGGTGACTGGCAATCCCTTCCCCCTTCTGAGGATAAGTCAGTTTTGCTGAAGGCATTTGGTGCTCGCCCTTCTTCCTCCTGGGTCACTCCTCACTTCGACGAATTAATGGAACTAATTGCTCGAAGGGCGTGGGAGGCTCCTGACACAGTGGAACCAGTCCCAAGGAAACCCAATAAATACATCACGGCACCTCAGGACAAGACCTACTTAACGAAAGGAGTTCCAGTGGACGCTATGGTGGTGGCAGCGGCCACGAAAAAGGAGATGTCAGAGTCTTCCTCATCTGTCCATCCCCCTAATAAAGATTCAAGGTCGATGGATAGGTACGGGAAGCGCATTTTTAGTTCAGCGGCTTTTTCCATGCGATCCCTGAACTATTTGACCCATTTTACACGTCTACAGAGGGATCTAGTCAAAGAGTTGGGAGATACCCTCCAGGGTACTACAGATGCGGCTGTCTCAGAGAAAGTGACAGCAACTTAATACCCTTACATCCATTGTGAACTCGTCCATGAGGCTGATTTCCCACGCAGCCAAGGTTCGAGTAGGGCAGCAGCTTCAGCGATTGCTCTTCGCAGACAATCCTGGATGCGCTTATGTTCCTTTGCGGAAGCCTTCAAGTCTTCCTTTACTAACACCCCATTTGACGGTGCCACTCTCTTTGGCCCCAAAGTAAAGGAGACCCTTACCCGGTGTGAACAGGAGGGAAAGACTCTGCTGTCGGAGTCCGTTTTTCCACCCCAACCAGACCGTACCCCAAAGGGCAACGTGGTGGAAAAATGTGGTTTCGAAAACCCCAAGGATCTTTCCCAGGCACACAGGGAGATGCCCCCTCTAGAGGCAGAGAAGGGGGCAGAGGTGGAAGACGCCGCCCAGGCGGCAGAGGGGGTCCGCAACATCAAGGTGACAGGGATACACTCCCTGGTAAACCTTTCCAGCACTCCTGAGAGGAGGCCCGACTGTCCTGCTCTGGAGGCAGTCGGGGGTCGCTTAGCTTTATACCCTCAGGCCTGGCAAAACATAACTACAGACAAGTGGGTAAAAAGCATGGTTACCAGAGGTTACAATATACCCTTTCTATCCCATCCCATTCCAAAGAAAAGACTCCCAGATGTACCGCCCCATCTGCGAGAGCCAGCAGCTATACAAATTTCAAAGCTGCTAGAAAAAAGAGTCATCCAACCAGTCCCAGCAGACCAGCAAGGATTCGGGACTTACTCAAGGTTCTTTTTAGTTCCAAAGAAAACAGGGGACTGGAGGCCCATCCTGGACCTAAGCTACCTCAATACCTTCGTCAGGAAAGAAAAGTTCCGAATGGTCACGCTTCAATCGATCCTTCCATTCTTACAGAAGGACGACTGGATGTGCTCAATAGATCTAGAAGATGCATACTACCACATCAAAATGGCCAGGGCATCCAGAGATCATTTGCGCTTCCGGCTGGGGGCCAGTCGCTTTCAATTTCGAGCCCTGCCCTTTGGTCTGACCTCAGCCCCAGGGTCTTCACCAAATGCATGGCAGTGGTAGCGTCTCACTTGAGACGCCAAGGATTCCAGGTGTTTCCGTATCTGGACGACTGGCTCCTTTCTGCCACCACCCAGCGTCAACTATTACAGGCCAGGGACTTTACCCTTCAACTGTGTGTTCACCTAGGGATTTCCGTAAACTTCGGAAAATCCTTGCTTCAGCCATCACAAAATATCTTGTTCATAGGAGCAGAATTAAACACAAGTCAGTTAATTCTAAGACTTCCCCCAGAAAAGGATATTATCACTTCAGACTCACATACGTCTTCTACTTTTGTCAAGGAAATCTCCAGCAAAACTGGTACTGAAGGTTTTGGGACTCATGTCAGCCTCCCTTATTGCAATACCCTTGGGAAGGCTGCACATGAGAGTCCTACAATGGCTGCTGTTTGCACAATGGTCGTTTCAACAACTACCTCTAACACACGAGATTCTTATAACGAAAACATGCAAGACACATCTAAACTGGTGGCTTCAAACGTGCAACCTTTCCAAGGGGAGACCATTTGTGCTACCCACGCCTACAGTTACGGTGACCACGGACGCTTCCCTGATAGGGTGGGGGGGCATCTTTCAGGGACAGACAGTCCAAGGCGAATGGACCAATTTGGAGTACAATCTGCACATCAATGTTCTAGAGTTGAGGGCAGTGTTTGTAGCGTTGCAACACTTTGCTCCCCTTCTTCCTCTAGGAACTATTGCAGTTCAGACGGACAACATGTCGGTAGTCTGGTACATAAACAAGCAAGGGGGAACCAAGTCCTATCAGCTATGCAGAGAGGCCATGAGAATCTGGCAGTGGGCGGAGTCCACGGGTCGCTTTCTAATAGCAACGCACATCCCGGGGTCATCCAACGTCATAGCCGACAGGCTGAGCAGAGCAATTCTGTTACCGCACGAGTGGTCCCTAAAACAGTCAGTGGCGAAAAGGATTTTCCGCACGTGGGGCCAGCTTTCCTGCGATCTGTTTGCGTCTCCAATGAACGCCAAATGCAGGAGCTACTTTGCCCTATTACCCCCTCCAGGGGAAGTCCCCAGGGACGCACTGATTCACGATTGGCCCCCGGCACTCCTGTACGCATTTCCTCTGATATCAAAGTTTCTCCAGAAAGCCAGAAACCTTCACAGGACAATAATCCTCATTGCCCCATTCTGGCCTCGTCAAATTTGGTTTCCCTTCCTGAAGACACACTGCATTCGGGGACCCTGGATTCTGGACCCAGAGCCAGATCTATTGACTCACTCGTCAGGGGCTCCCCATCCCGCGCTCCGGTCCCTCCATCTAGCAGCTTGGTTGCTCCAATTCCCAACTTAGCCAGGTCTGATCTCCTTTCCAGCAGTTCGAATATATTGGTGGCTTCTCATAAAGCTTCCACTACTAAAACATATTCTAGTAAATGGAAGCGATTTGTATTCTGGGCGAATACACAGCAAGTGGATCCTTTTATAGCTCCTTTGAATAAAATATTAGAGTTTTTAACGGACTTATTCCATCAGGGTGCTTCTCCTGCTACACTAAGAGTTCAACTGGCTGCCATTTCAAATTTCCATGTGGAAGAATGTGGGGCTCCTGTTATGGCCCACAGACTTTGTAAAGCCTTTTTAAAAGGGGGTTTTCTTATTTGACCACCAGTCAGATCTCCCACGTCACCCTGGGGTCTAAACTTGTTGTTATCTAAATTAATGTTGCCCCTTTGAACCTGCCTCTTCTTGCCCATTAAAATTTTTGTCCTGGAAGACTCTCTTTTTGGTAGCCATTACTTCCGCTAGGCGAGTATCTGAACTTCAGGCTCTCTCCATCAAGCACCCTTATTTGATCTTTCACTCTGACAGAGTTTCTCTTGAACTAATTCATCCTTCCTCCCTAAAGTGTGTTCTATTAACAATATTAATCAGTCCATTGAATTACCCACCTTCTTCAAAAATCACTCCAACAAAATGGAGTATATGTTGCACAAATTAGATGTTCACAGACAACTAAGATTTTACTTGGATATAACAAAAGATCACAGAAAAACTGATCAACTTTTTGTGGCCTTTGCTGATAGCAGGAAAGGACTAGCGGTTACCAAAAGAACTCTTTCTAAGTGGCTAACGGATTGTATAATCTATGTCTATGATTCCTCAAATCTAACTCTCTTACACAAACCCAAAGGACATTCCACAAGGTCAGTGTCTACATCTCTGGCTCATGCAGCCCGCCTACCACTAGATGCTATTTGTGCGGCTGCTACTTGGTCTAAGCCACATACATTCATTTCTCATTATAAGGTAGACAAGGCTTCTAGGGACAGAGCAACCTTTGGTTCCACTGTGCTCAAGAACGTCCTTCCGTGAGTTCCTCAGGAACAAGGAGCTAGGGGCGCTACCCATGTGTAAGAACAAGCGAGATTGAACACTATCACATATAGAAGTTATGTCCTTACCATAACGTTCCATGTGGAGTGTTCATCTCGCTTTGTTCTTACATTCCCACCCTCCCGCCTTAAGAAGAGCGTTCTTTTGATGCCTGGCGGAGCATTCTGCTACTGCTTTGCAGATGTTGTGTACATAGTTGGCATATATATATATATATATATATATATATATATATATATATATATATATATATGTCTATTTGTTCTTTTATATATATAGTTATGTATAGACTCTTGTTTCTGTGCATATGTGATGTAAGCATGAATGTGCTCTCTCTGGGGATTGGTTTGCTTGCAAACTAGATCTGAGGTAAAGGCAGAGGGGGATTGTGGGTATTAGATTGTCTCGAGCTTCTTCTCGATGCAGAGCTTGCAAGAGGCGACGGAGCCGAGGATCGGCTCCGAACTCATGTGTAAGAACAAAGGCGAGATGAACACTCCACATGGAACGTTATGGTAAGGACATAACTTCTATTTTCTTGGCATTGAGCTTGAGCCCATGGCTCTGGCACCAAGCATCTGTTTCTGTAAAGTATCCACATCATTTGGGGATTCAATAATGGCTCCCAGTTTGCAGTCATCTGTGAACTTTGTTAGCCAGAGTCCCTTAGTGTTGGCCTGTACTTCACAGAACTACATGCCAAACAAGAGAGGTCCCAGGACTGAACCCTGAGGTACTCCACTTGTCCGGAGCTGGATTTGGAGTCAGCTACTTTTACAGTGTGGGTTTTCTCAGTAAGCCAATTGGCAACCCATCGGGTGACGTAGGGATTAATGCCCAGCTTAATAAGTTTATCTATGATTCCAGAGTGGGGGATGGTGTCAAAGGCCTTGGCGAGGTCCAGATAGGCTGTGTGGAGTGCCTTACCGTCGTCCACTGCTCTGGAGACTGATTCAAAGAAGTCAGTCAGGTTCAGGAGACAAGATCGGCCCTTCACAAACCCAAACTGGGTGGGGTCCAGTGTTTTAAGGTTGCCAATGTCTTTGTTTATAAGTTCCATGATAATACGTTCCATGGCCTTGCAGATCAGGCTCATCAGACTGATGGGGCGGTAGTTCCTCGGATCCAAGGTGGATCCCCCATTGTGGAGTGGGATAACTATAGCTGTGCATCACTCAGTAGGCACAAAGCCTGAGGTGTCCTCTTTCTTTGTAATCCATCTTAGTGTCTTTTTTTTTACATTCATAACATTCAAGATGTTAAGTTGTCAATCTCGCCTTCATTCTTGCTTGATGGGTTCGGAGCCGATCCTCGGCTCCGACTCGGCACTTTGCTAAGCTCGAGAGTCACTTTTACCAGCTCGAGGCAGCCCCATATCCCATGATGCAAGGCGGTAAGTACCCAGATCTCGTTTGCCGCTTCGCTGATGAGGTCCTCCTTTTGCCAGCTCCTGGTAAGTGTTAGTTGTAACTACTTTTTGCCCTTAAAATTTAACTTTTTCACTTTTCTGTAGATTACCTTTCTATTTTACTTAATTGTAACCCCTTTTCTGACTAAAATTATATTTCCTTCCCCTTCGTTTAGTCAGGCCTTCATTCCCTCCCATCCATCCCCCTCCCTGTCAGGGTGTGTGTGTGTGAGAGGTTAGTTTTTTCTGTACATTAGATAGCTTTAGTTGTCTGTTTGCGACTGTGTTGTTGTGTACTGTTTGTGTTCAACCATGTCCAAAGAAAGGGTCTCAGGCTTTAAGAAGTGTGACTTGTGCTGTCAGAAGATGTCTCTGACAGACGGTCACACTTCTTGTTTATATTGCCTGGGACCTCGCCACCTGCAGGACTCCTGTGCAATTTGTCATTCCTTTAGCCAGAGAGTCCTGCAGGAGTGGAGAAATAAGTTGATTTTAAGGGGTCTCCTTAAACCGGAGGGCTCTCCGGCTAAATCGGCTCCGAGCAAGACTTCTAAGTCTTCTAAGGCCCAGGCTTCTGTATTTAAGCCGGTGGCCTCGGCTCCGACTCCTTCGGAGTCGAGATCGGCTCCGGCTGGAGCCGATCCTGTCTTGCAAAAATCTTCGGCACCGATGGCTATCGGTGCCGATACTGTTATGGTCACATCGGTGTCGGCTCAGACTGGCTCCGACCACCATGTGGCTCAGGCTTCGGTGTCGGCGCCGACCGGCTCACCGCTGTTATTTCTGTATCGGCTCCGGCTGGAGCCGATGCATCGAACTTTAATTCGGGCGAAAAGTCCTCGGCTCCGTCTGGATCTGTGGTTTCTTCGGCTCCGATGGTTCCTTCGAGGAAGAGGTCCAGGTCCCCTTCCTTGGAACCGATACTCTCGGCCTCACCTCTCCTCTCGGAACGGAGCCATCGGAGCCGATCATCTAGGTCGTCCAGGCTTTCTGACCATGATTTAGAGAGAGTGGTAAGTAGATTATTGAAATCACAGGCACTTGCCCAGATGCTGCATAGTCCGTCTCAACAGACGACTATTAGTCCACACCCTCTTCAAGTTCCACCTTCAACTCTACCTCAGAGTTTGGAGCTGGAGTCTTCGGGGATAGTTACTGCTATGGCTGAGGGGCGGATACCCCCCCTTCTGCACCCTCGGCATCTACTCTTATCTCCTCTTCGAGACCTTCCTTGGAGGGATTCGGTGGTCGGGCTTCCCTGGTCTCCTCCAAGGGGGTGAGTGGCATCGGACCCTTGTCCGAACCCGCTCTTCCCCTTGGAGCATCGGCCTTGGTGAGCTCGGCTCCGACATCTGCCTTGGAGCCTTCCCTTTCAGTGGGCCCTGGAGTCCCGGTTTCTTCGGAACGGGTTCTCTCGGACCTTCCTGGGACGGGGGCCTTCGAGGTGATGATGAGCGTGCTGGCCACTGGGCTCAGCCAGCAGTCCATTCCCTTAGCTCCTCCCTCTACAGTGCCTGTTGATATCTCTTCCATCTCTCTTGCTCCCGGACCCAGAGATCCACCGCCTCAGGTTTCCCCACTGGGAATAACCCCCTCTTCCGAGGATTCTCCTGATCATTCAGGAGATCCCCCGTGCAAGAGGACTTGTAAGAGGAAACACCTAGACTCCCCTTAGTCTATCACTTCAGATACCGACTTAGATGAGTCGGAGGGATCCCCAAGATCCCCCTCTGAGGATGTCTCCTTTTCAGACATCCTAGAACTCCTAAAACAGAGGGGAAACTGGCCCTCCACAAATCCCTCTGAGGATGAGTCGGTATACCTAGAGGCGTTTGGATCTCGGCCCTCCACCTCCTGGGTGTCTCCGCCTTTCGACCCCCTTATGGAGGTTATTGCTCGAAAGGCTTGGGCCGCTCCTGACTCTGTAGAGCCAGTTCCTAGGAGGCCGTCTAAATTTATTACTGCCCCTTCGGAAAAGCAATTCCTTATGAAAGGTGTCCCTGTTGATGCCATGGTGGTGGCGGCTGCCACTAAGAAGGAACTTTGAAGATCCTTCCGTACCAGTCCATCCTCCTAACAAGGATTCTAGGACCATGGATAGGTATGGTAAGCGGATGTTCTCTTCAGCGACCTTTGCTTTGCGCTCGCTGAACTACTTATGTCACTTCACCAGACTCCAAAGGGACATCCTTAAGGAACTAGGTGAAGTAGTACAGGATCCTATGGCTGCAGGGGCTCAAGAGAAAATTGCTTCTCAGCTAGGAATCCTTAATTCTATAGCTAACTCCTCCATGCGTCTGATATATGCAGCAGATGGAGCGAGTAGAGCCGCGGGTACAGGGGTGGCTCTTAGACGTCAATCCTGGATGCGGCTCTGTAATTTTGCAGATCCCTTTAAGGCGTCCTTCACAAACTCTCCCTTTGATGGGTCAGCTTTGTTTGGCCCTCAAGTGAAGGATACATTGACCAGGTGTGAACAGGACGGCAAGACTCTCTCTGCCGTAGGGGTCCATTTTTCCACCCCTTCTAGGCCTTACCCCAAAGGACAGAAGGGTGGAAAGATGTGGTTCCGCAAATCCCAGGGAGTCGCGCCGGATACACGTGGTCAGTTTACCCCTAGAGGCAGAGGGGGTAATAACAACAGACGCCGCTCTAGAGGCAGAGGGGGTCCACAGAACCAGGGAAGCAGAGAGCCTCTCTCTGACAAGCCCTTCCAGCATCCCTGAGATGTTGCCCGACTGTCCATCCTTGGAGGCAGTCGGGGGAAGACTATCGCTGTACCCAGAAGCCTGGCGTTCCCTCACTCAAGACAGATGGGTACAGTCGATTATATCCGAGGGTTACAAAATTCCTTTCGAGGAAAGTCCCTTCTCTCACACAAATTCCCTTCCAGATGTACCACCCGGTCTAAGGGAAATTGCAGAGTTAGAAGTATTAAAGCTTCTACAAAAAAGAGCCATTCAGCCAGTTACAACAGACCATTCAGAGCCAGGAATCTACTCAAGATTCTTTTTGGTCCCCAAAAAGACGGGAGACTGGAGACCAATATTGGATCTCAGCAGACTCAACAAGTCTGTGAGAAAGACAAGATTTCGAATGGTCACACTTCAGTCAATTTTGCCCTTCCTAGAGAAGGACAACTGGATGTGCTCAATAGACCTTCAGGACGCGTACTATCACATAAAAATTCACAGACGCTCCAGAAGGTTTCTCCGCTTTTGGCTGGGGTCCAGTCATTTTCAATTCAGAGCCCTGCCCTTTGCTCTCACTACAGCCCCCAGAGTGTTCACCAAATGTATGGCAGTGGTCACGGCTCACCTGAGACGTCAAGGATTCCAGGTGTTTCCGTATCTCGACGACTGGCTCCTTTCAGCCACCACCAGGCATCAACTTCTTCAAGCCAGGGATTACACACTAAATCTCTGCACTCAATTGGGAATTTCGACAAACTACGAAAAATCCTCCTTGTTGCCCTGCCAGTCTATTACCTTCATAGGCGCAAAATTAAACACTGTTCGGATGTCAGCAACCCTCACAGACCAAAGAATCTCAGATATACAAAGTCACGTGAGGATCATCCTTGCCAGCAAAAAGGTGCAAGCCAGAATGGTTCTGAAGGTGTTGGGCCTCATGGCTGCGGCCATTACCCTTCTTCCCCTGGCCCGCTTCTACATGCGTCTGCTTCAGTGGATGTTGTTCACTCAGTGGTCATACCAACAACTTCCAATGCGTCACCAAATCATGGTGACCCAAATTTGCAAAAATCATCTTTCATGGTGGATTACTTCTCCCCAGATTCACCAAGGCAGACCCTTTGTATTCCCGGCCCCGGTAGCCACTGTCACTACGGACGCCTCCCTGATCGGGTGGGGGGGTCATTATCAGGGCAGGATGGTTCATGGGACGTGGCAACCGTTCGAATACCACCTGCACATAAATGTCCTAGAGATGAGAGCAGTGCTTTTAACGTTGCAAGCCCTCAACGACTTTCTTCCCTTGGGAACAATTGCAGTTCACACAGACAACATGTCTGTAGTATGGTATATCAACAAACAGGGCGGAACCAAGTCCTACCCCTTGTGTCGAGAAGCTCTCAGACTTTGGCAATGGGCGATCTCCTCTCATCGGTTTCTGGTAGCAACGCATATCCCTGGGAAAACCAACATTCTAGCGGACAGATTGAGCAGAGCTGTTCTCATGCCTCACGAGGGGTCTCTCAAACAATCTATAGTGGAGGAGATTTTTCTAGAATGGGGCCGCCCATGTTGCGATCTTTTTGCTACTCCCCAAAACAGCAAATGCCCAGACTTCTTTTCTCTCTTCCCACTGCCAGGCCATCCCCCCAGAGACGCTCTTACCCAGGTTTGGCCCCAGGGATTTCTTTATGCCTTTCCTCCCTTTCCACTGATTCCACAAGTTCTCCAGAAAGCCACCATTTTGAGAGCCAAAATGATTCTCATTGCTCCCTATTGGCCTCGACAAATTTGGTTTCCGTTCCTCCATCGTCACCTTTTGGTGCAGCCGTGGCATCTGGACCCAGTACCAGACCTTCTGACTCACCAATCGGGTCAGCTGCACCGGTCTATCCCTTCTCTCAACCTCACAGCATGGTTGCTCCACTTCCTTCCTTAGCCAGGCTTCCTATGATCTCTAATCCTGTCAGGGATATCATAGTGGCTTCCCTAAAATCCTCTACTAGAAGGATTTATACCAGCAAATGGAAACGCTTTTCTTGTTGGGCAAAAGCTAAAAATATTGATCCTTTTACTGCTCCAGTTGAAGCAGTTTTGGATTTCTTAGCGGAAATCTTTCACGCGGGCTCTTCTTCTTCCACGGTCAAAGTTCAATTGGCTGCTATCTCGAACTTTCATGTCGGGTTCGCAGATCACAATATTATGTCCCACAGGCTTTGTAGAGCCTTCTTAAAAGGAATCTTTCTCTTGAAACCTCCAGTCAGGAGTCCTCCTCCTCAATGGGACCTAAATTTAGTGCTGACATCCTTGATTCTTCCTCCCTTCGAGCCAGCTGTTTCATGTTCCCTGAAATTTCTTTCATGGAAAACACTCTTCCTGGTTGCTATTACCTCGGCTAGGAGAGTGTCTGAACTTCATGCTCTCTCTGTTCGTCCCCCTTATTTGGTCTTCCACAAAGACAGGGTATCCTTGAGAACTAATCCGACCTTTTTGCCTAAGGTCGCCTCAAAGGGTAATTTGAATCGGTCTATTGACCTTCCTGTATTTTTCCCAAATTACTCAAACAGATCGGAACAAAAATTACATTATCTTGATGTTCACCGCCAACTCAGATATTATTTGGACAGAACAAAACAATTCAGGAAATCCGATCAGCTCTTTATTTCTTATGCTGATAACAAAAAAGGCCTTCCTGTATCAAAAGTGACCTTATCTAGATGGCTTTCTTCTGTCATCTCTGAAATCTATCAGCTCAGGGGAAAACAGCTGTGCTCGAAACCTAAAGCGCATTCAACCAGAAGCTTAGCCACTTCCACAGCCTTTCTGGCTAGACTTCCATTAGACACTATTTGTGCTGCAGCCACTTGGGCCACTCCTCATACCTTTGTTTCTCATTACAAATTGGATTTGGCCTCCAGGGATAGAGCCAGTTTTGGCTCTACAGTTCTCAAGAGTCTGTTCCATTGAGCCACCCAGGATAGAGGTGCTAGGGACGCGGTCCCATCAAGCAAGAATGAAGGCGAGATTGACAACTTAACATTGAGAAGTTATGTACCTACCATAACGTTCCATGTTAGTTGTCTTCTCTCGCCTTCTTTCTTGTGACCCTCCCTCCTTCCCCCTGGCCTGGACAGACCCTTTTTCTCCCTACATGGAAGTATGCTTCTAAGACCATACAGTTCTGGTCTTCCTAACCCATCCTTCAGGCTTTTCTGCCTTTCCTTCTTCCTTTTGGGAAGTTTTTTATGCTAGGTGTTATTGCCTATAGACAACAAACGAGATCTGGGTACTTACCGCCTTGCATCATGGGATATGGGGCTGCCTCGAGCTGGTAAAAGTGACTCTCGAGCTTAGCAAAGTGCCGAGTCGGAGCCGAGGATCGGCTCCGAACCCATCAAGCGAGAAAAAAGGCGAGAGAAGACAACTAACATGGAACGTTATGGTAGGTACATAACTTCTCATTTACATCTTTTGCTTCATGTCCTGTTTTACCACATATATATATAATTTCTTCTTATCACGACTGTTGATTAAATGTCCCTCTTCTCCACAAAAATAACACATTGTTGGTTGTCCTCAGTATTTCACAATATCCCTGTTACCATCCACACTTACAACACTTGGAATATGTACAATTTTCTCCATTTCCATTTTCAAAGTAATGTTACAATCCCATGCCCCAGTCCATAACCCCCTGTTGTCAGACTCTTGAAATGTCTACTATAGTATTCTTTTAAAGTCTCTTTCCACTTTGTTCTAAATTGTATATGAATTTTCTTTTTAGTCTGTCAAAAAGATGTGTTTACTGTATATTTATTCTAATGGTTATCTATCTGTTTTTTTCATATTCACAGAACTTTCTCCATAGTCTGTTCACTCTCAAAAGAAGTGTGACAGAATGTTACTTAGTTAATCAAAATAAATACTCTTACCTCTTGTGCCCAAATGTAAAATTATATTGTCCCATACCTTGTATCTGTTTAATTCCTTGTCCAATTTACTCTGTATTCTTAACTACAAATCTTTTTTTTGAGCTATCCATCTCTTCTTCTCGAGTAGCTGCCACGGTCTCTGCATAGGTCTTTTTTCCCCACTGCTTCCTTCTGACATCTCTTCATCTCCTCCATTTATTTTCTGCATAATATCTCCCTACAAAACTTCTTGGTCTGGTTCACTTTGATTTAAGTGTTGTAGTATATCATCCCGCAGTCTTCCATGACATTCTCCTGAGTTTCCTCAAATAACTTTTTCTGAAATACCTTCTCCGAATCCTCCAACTTCACGCTGTACACATTGTTTGAGCTGGCATTCGCCTCCGCTTCCTTCTGCTGCTATTCCATCTTGCGCGCCATCCTTCCAGCTGCCTGTGCGCTAGGAGCAGGGTATGTGCACATACTTGGGTTCAAACAACAGACGTGAGTATCAATTGTACAAGTAGGGGAGGTTCTTTGATGCCCTTGCCAAATTTCTCCTAGCAGTACAAGTATCACCTCTGATCTTTCCTGAAGAGAGGCCATAGCCTAGTGGGACTAACCTGGTCAACAAGGATAAATAAAATAAAACGTATGTATCCAGAACTGGATTCTGTAGAACATTGTGTACTACATGACAAGAAGATACTGTATCTAGCTCATTGTGATTTAAGCTGCATACCCTGTGTGAGGTCCCACGCTGGGCTAGTAATTAAGGAGCCTGAATCCTCACCACTGACACTGGTGAGGGACATTCACTTGAAATACGAATGGATGCACTCCGTAATTCCAAATGCAGACCTCCCTGCATCAAGCACAATTTCTGTTAAGAGCACACAGGGCACACACTCAGCTTGAGGTCTGGGTGTCTTTATCTGTCTCACTCCAGGTCCCCAATAAGACTTTGGCAGTGTAGTGGTGCAGTGGATGATAATGTCGCCTCACAGCAAGAGGTTCTGCGGTTCAATTCTTGGCTGGGGTGCCTTCTGTGTGGAGTCTGCATGACCTCCCTGCTTTTACATGGGTTTCCTCCCACAATCCAAACGCATCCGTCTGGAGCGTTTCTCCCCAGGCCTCTGCTGAAAATGGTCTCTGTCCTAGTCGGACTTTCACGGTCAACAAATGTTAAGTAAATAATTAAATAAAACAGACTCCCCACTGGCACAGCTGTAGTGTTAGGTCCTCAGCCGAGTGTCCAAGCCAAGTCCTCCAGCACCCTCTCTGTGAAACCAGCGCTTCGTGTCACTGCTCCACACACACGCACACACACTCACCGGCTGGTACAGATTTACTAGCTTTCACTGCCACCATTCGGTTACTATAAGGTTCTTTAAAAGGGTTTCTAATTATACTGAGTGAAGTTAATATTAATAAAAATGGTAATGTTGACCAAACAGCAAGGCTTTCAGGAGTGGACAAAATTGGAGTCATCACCAAGTAAATATGTGCAGTTGCTCTCAAACTTAAATATTTTCTAAGAAGGACCTTCCACAATGAGAAGTTTAAATATATTTAATAATAAATAAAAAAACAAGAAAATACTAAATATCTATTTACACTAAACACCACAGTTCCAGACACAGGAAATATTAAAAATAACAC
The DNA here is from genome assembly GCF_019279795.1 of Protopterus annectens. Classification (NCBI taxonomy): domain Eukaryota; kingdom Metazoa; phylum Chordata; order Ceratodontiformes; family Protopteridae; genus Protopterus; species Protopterus annectens. The sequence goes on along the minus strand of NC_056748.1, from coordinate 235,654,721 downwards.
CAATGGAAAGTTGCACACTGTTATAGAAAAACAGTATTTAACCAGTCTCACTGTCCATTCTTGATTGACTAAAAGAATTACTGTTTCAGCTTACTGAATAGAGCAAGACAAGACGGGTGAATGGTCCTTGTCAGATCCAGTACAGCATACTGCTGACTCTTCAGTCTCCTCTAATATTAAAGCATTATTTCAGTACAGAATGACATCCCATACATCTGGTCATCTGACTTCTAGTTTTCATGCAATTCCCAATTTCAGAAGCTGTCAGGGTTTAGCACCTCCATGTTGCTATACAGAAAGATAGAGCATTGCTCAGATGTGGTAGTGCTGCTGGAAGTCATAAAACCATTCTACTCTTCCTACAGGAATGACAACAGATTGTTTAGTACAGACGTTGTCTCTGGCTCCATTCTTAACTGTGGGATAACCTCTTTATGGCTTAACCCATAAAGTAATTTAATTTCAAGAATATTTTTGAATGTCAGGTGGATTAACCTCTTTCCTTCCGTATATGCTGTTAAAACATACATTTAATTCAGTTACAGTAATACATGTACATTTCTTTTCCTTACAGCAGGCCACACTGTTGATATATTTTAACACAAGCAAACCTCACAAATACATTTTCAGCACAAGCATATGTACAAATCAGTTTGATATACAAATGACATATAATTATTTACAAAATTCCAGCTAGCTGTACTGGCATGTTACACATACACTTCCCCTGGCATGACTGGCAGTACCTCCTGTCATCACCCCCCTGGACACAACAAAGAGCTACAGAGGATTACCTAAATGTCTTAGTTCAGAAACGTATGGTGTTACAGCTTGAAAAAGGAACCAGCAGCTAGTATGATAGGATGCAGACCAGTACTCCAGGAGTGTAATGGAAGACGTGCTTTACTCTACACAAGACACAGTTTTTGTCTTATACTGAGTGTGAGATTTTGTGTGCATATGTAACTAGAGTGATATGCTTTCACCAGGAAACATCCCATGCTTCTTTGTTTCTTAATCTGTCAGGAAGAATGGCCAAACAAACTGAAGGACTTCACACTCTCTCAGAAAATCCTTATTTACAACCAGGAATCCATCTCTCTCACTTTCTTTCTGTCTCTCTCCCTCTATATTGTTTGTAGGCCCTTGGGATTTTCCCAGTGGTTTCCCCCTTCTGCACCTAAGTGGCAAAGGCATCCTGCCATTCACTCCCCTGTGGAGGCAATAGTAGGGTGTTTGAGAGTGGGCAAGCCTGCAGTCCTATGGACTGTCCTGTTGCCATGTCCCTCAGCAGCTTGAATGCTCCACAGTTGATGGTCTTAGAAGATGCACTTTCAACCTCCCAGCTAAGTAACTCACACATGTGCAGCGTGGACAGTCGGCTCCTTGCTGTAGTTAATACAACTGCATAAGTGCTAATGCAGTATGCCAAGTTATCTCCCTCCTACTCCATGGGCATCGCAGCTCACTTCTTTCCTCTTCCTACCCGTTCCTTCCAGCACCATTGCTGCCAGTTGAACATGGGCTAGCTGTTCCTTTCTACAGACAGGTAAGTGTCCTGTCTCCTCTTTACTTCACTTGTTGGTACCTTATCGTATAGTGTAGTTGTTAGGGATAGCTAGTAGTAGGTGGCTGGTGTTTTACTGTAACTACTACCATAAATATTTATATATATTTTTTTTACATTTACTACTACCATAAATATATATATATATATATATATATATATTTTTTTTTTTTTTTTACATTTACTTGTTTCTTGTCAAGATACAGGATGTGACTTTGGTTTTCATAATGTCTGAGAAACCCTTATGTCTTAAAAAGTCTGTGGCATGTGACCATAAAGTTCTCTATTAAGAGGTGCATGTCAAATGCATGTGTCGTTTGGGGGCTGGCATTTGGGCATAGGGCTGTTGTTGAGAGGGGGAAGCTCCTCTGGCTGACTCCTCCTCTTCTACTGCTACTACTCTGACTAAAAAACAGGATGATTTTCCAAAGACTGAAAAAATCCATGCGCAAGAAGAGGAAAAAGAAAAATCCAAGGAACCAAAAAAGCTGTCCACAGATTGCTCCCCTTTGGGCTCTGCACCTAAGATGTTGAAACGCTCAGATCCAACTTTCACGTCAGAGCCTCTTCTCATTGGATCTGATAATATCCCTTACTTGGATATATGCTTTTCTCCAGAGCCAATATCACTCAGGCTGATATTACCCCATTCTTCAGGAGAGGCATCTCCCATCAGACCTCCAGACCTTATTCCATGCCTTTCTGTCTCCACTTAGTTCAGTCATAAAGGAGCCTTTCTGAAATTTACATCGATAGGATGATGAGGAAATTCTTCAGGACCCAAATCAGGCTGAGGTTTCTTTGGTCTCCGACCCTTGTCAAGGCCATGGGAATGGTTTCTTGCCCTCATCAGATCATCACTCCTCCTTCAGTCCGTCCTGCCAAGTTGGTTCTATCGGATCTGAGCACTCTCCACAGTGCATCCATGTTGGACCTGAAGACATGGTCTTCATCTCCAGCTCCATCTCTGATCTGGTTGACTCAGAGTGCCTTAGATCCTGAAGCATCTTTTAGCTGAGATGTCTGATCTGAGGGAACAGGCTTGACTCAGACAGCCTCTGAGCCATTCCTCTCGACTGGGGCTTTGATGCTGGACAACTTGTCTCCAACATCCGCTTTGGAGCGAAGCAGGACTGCAAGACTAGTCTTTGGGAGCAATGTCTGCTTTTGGAAGGGTCTCTGGTTCTGGTTCTATCTATGGCTCTGCTTTCATGGTTTTTGAGAGACTGTGTGCTCCCTCATTCTAGGGTGCAGACTTCACTTTATGGCTCGGATTCATCCCTCCCCCTCAGGATTTCCCCAGGTCCTGATCCCTGCTTTGTATAGTCAGCCAAAGTCTAAAAGTCTTTAGCTCGTCCATATTGACGACCCCCAATAAGTTTCCATGTCTTCCCTAGAGCATCCCACTGGGGAAGAAAGTTGGAAGCTTAAGTGTAAAGGGAGGCACATTGACTCCCCACAGGAGTCTCTAATGGAAGATGCTGACTTGGATGAGGGATCACCAAGACAACCCCCCCCCCCCCAGATGTCTTGTTCTGTGAAATTTTATAACTTCTTGAAGAGAAGAGGGTAGGCCTCAGTAACCCTGTCCCAAGAGGAGTCAGTTTTTCTTGAGATTTTTGGAGGTGGCTTGTCTACTTCTTAGATGCTTCCCTTGCAGATAAGATGGTAGACTTAATCTCTAAATGCCATGGAAGAAACTGTCTGTCGCCAAACCAATCCCAAGCAAATCCTGGTATCACCAAAAGACCATCCTTATTGGAACAAGGGTTCAGCTGTTGATTCCATGGTGGTTGTGCCAACTGAGAGGGAACTAGCCATAGAGTGTCCATCTCCCTAAGAGGGAGTCTCTGGTGTTGGATAGATTTAGGAAGCGAGTCTGCACATCTGCATCTTTTACTTTAAGGGCTCTGGATCACTTGTCACTTGCTACACACACTTCCATAGAGCTTTCAACAAAGAGTTCCCCTAATGTCTTTCAGGGTCCCTGTCTGCTGAGGAGAGAAAGTCTCTTGACTCATAATTGGCCCACCTTCAGTCCTTATCTAATGTTTTGATGTGCCTCATGTCTTGTAGGTGCCTCTAGAGCTGCTAGCACCAGCATAATCATAAGGAGGCATGCTTGGATGCAGCTGTGTGGTTTTGCACAACACTTTAAGGTGTTCTTCATCATTGACCTATATGATGGATCAGTGCTGTTTGGTCTAGAAGTTAGTCTTGTTCAGTCATGCATAGTATTTCTTTAAGACCCTGTCTGCCATAGGGATCTGTTTTTCTACCCCCTAGAAAACATTTTTAGAAACCAAAATGGAAGGAAGAAACTTTGGATGTTATGTAGTCCAATCTCGCCTTCATTCTTACCCGTGGGTTCAGAGCTGAACCTCGGCTCTGACTCAGCCATACTCTAGCTCGAAGTTATCCCATCATGCAACAGGTCTATTCTCCAGATCTCGTTTGCTTCTCATTTGCTGCTCGTTACGATCAGACGTGGTCTCGCTTTTGACCATGGCTAAGTATACTATTTATAAATTTTTTATAAACTGTTGATTTGTTGTTGCTCAAAAAAGCTATTTTCATAGCTCTGTGTGTGTGGTAGTGGTGTTTTACTGCCTTTGTTTTGTTTCTCTTGCTGTTTTTTGTGGCCTTGTCATTGGCCGTTTTGGTATCCCGTTCGTGTCTTTCCCCACGGGCTAGGCCCGTTTAAGTTAGAGGACCTAGTCCTCCCCATTGTTTCTGTGTGGTCTTTGGTTTGGCGCACCATTCTGTTAGCGTTAGTGTTGTATCTGGCTAGTGGTGCTATCCTGCCTTTGTTTCCCTGGGCTAGGCCCATTTAAGTTAGAGGACCTAGTCCTCCCTGTTGTCTTTCCCGCTGGTTTCTAGGCCATTTTAGTTAGAGGCTCTGTTTCTCGTGCGGGGTTAGTTGGGTCTAGTGTGTGTACGTATTACTTTGTTCCTTTCAGCATGTCCAAGGATTCTAAGGAACACAGGCCTTTGGGCTTTAAAAAGTGTGTTGAATGTAACAATAAAATGCCTTTAACTGAAGGGCACTCTGTGTGCGTGTACTGCTTGGGGGCTATTCACCTCCAAGAGTCCTGCTTGTTTCGTCATTCCTTCAGTCCCCGTGTGCTACATGAGAGGAAGAACAAGCTCATTTTGAAAGGACTGCTTAAACACTCCTTTGAGGAAGATTTGGCTAAGTCTTCCAGTGCATTATCCTCTCCAGCTAAAAAGGACAAAAATACTTCTAAGAAGCGCTCTCCGTCTCCGTCTGTTTCTTTGGAGCCGCCAGAGAAAGTTGCAGAACAGCTTCTTCTTCTTCGGTTCCATTGCCCTCGATGTCGACAGAAGGTAGTCTCTTGACTAAGTCCGTATCGGCTCTCAGCCTTTCGGAGCCAGTCATGGATATTTTGGTTCGGAGCCGGTCTCCAGTTATTCGACCGGTTTCTCCTTCATGCAAGTCCCCTTCTGTAGATCCAGATTTCCTACATTATCCTCCATGTTTTCCAGGACCCTTTCCGATGAGGGTGTGATTGGGTGGTGAAGAAACTGCTTCAGTCATCGGTGTTGGCCAAATTGATTTAGTCCCCGACCCAGTCGGCTCTGGAGCCAATGGCCTCTTCATCTTTGTTGCTCCTCCTCTGAGCCTTTCTCGGCCTTCTGAGCCAGAGTTGTCTGTTCCGTCGGGTGCCATTAGGTCGGTTCCAGTAGCCTTGCTTGGCCTCTTGGTTCCGATTTCCACTCCGACCCTGTCAGCTCCGTCCACGGGGTCGAGGGTCCATGGTTCTCCGGTTGGCCCTGAGGGTGAGGGATTGGAGCGATCTTCATCAGTTCCGAGCCTTCCTCTCGGTGCTTCAGCTCGAGTGAGCTTGGACCAGACATCTGCTTCAGACCTCCTCTCCTCGGCTCCAAGGGCTACTGCTGTTTCCTCTACAGTTAGTCGGCCTTCGGAGACAGGGGGAACAGCATTTGAGGTTATGAGGAGCGTGCTGGCCAGGTCGACAGCTGCATCCTACAGCACCGATACTCTGCCCCCTCCAGCATCGGTGTCAGTTTCGGATCACGCTCTATCCATGGGCAGCGGAGACCCTAAGCCTCAGGATACCTCCATGAGTGGTCCCCAACTTTCTGATGTCTCCCCAGAGTTTTTGCCTGAGGAGCCCGCCAGAAAGAGATTGTGTAAGAAGAAACACCTTGACTCCACGGATGAGTCTCTCACGTTGGACACCGACCTCGAGGAGTCAGAGCGGTCCCTCAGGTCGTCTTCTGAAGATATCTCTTTTTCAGATATCCTGGAGATCTTGAAGCAGAGAGGCGGCTGGCCCTCCAAATCCCCTTTTGATGAGGAGTCAGTGTTACTGAAGGCTTTCGAGTCTCAACCCTCCGCCTCTTGGGTTTCTCCCCCTTTTGATGAGCTACTAGATCTTGCCTATCACAAGGTGTGGGAAACTCCTGACACTGTGGAACCAGTCCCTAGGAGACCCAATAAATGTTTGTCCACCCCCCCTCTGACAAGGAATATTTAACTAAAGGCGTTCCAGTAGATGCCATGGTGGTGGCAGTGGCCACCAAGAAGGAACTTGCTGAAACTTTGTCTACCGTCCAGCTGCCTAACAAGGAGTCCCGGGCTATGGACAGGTATGGGAAGCATGTGTTTGCCTCTGCTGCCTTTACTCTGAGGTCGCTGAACTACCTGACGCATTTTACAAGACTCCAGAGAGATCTTCTAAAAGAGCTAGGAGATTCTCTACAGGGTAACATTTCTGATGCCGTGGCACAGAAGGTGAATGCACAGATGTCTACCCTAAATTCCCTTACCATCCCCTCCATGAGGCTGATCTCATATGCAGCCAACTGAGCGAGTAAGGCAGCGGGTTCCGGAGTCTCTCTTAGGAGACACTCCTGGATGCGCCTGTGCAATTTCGCAGAGGCCTTTAAGTCTACGTTCACCAACGCCCCCTTTGATGGTTCATCATTCGGTACCAAGGTGAAGGACACTCTCACTAGGTGCGAACAGGAAGGAAAAACCCTGTCTGCTGTGAGAGTCCGTTTTTCCATGCCTTTTAGACCTTACCCCAAGGGCCAGAAGGGTGGGAAAATGTGGTTCAGAAAGTCGCAGAGGTTTTTTCAGGGTGCACAAAGTGATTCCCCCTCCGGAGGCAGGGGAGGGGGTGGAAATGCAGATAGACGCCACCCTAGAGGCAAAGGAGGCCCGTGTAACCAGGGGACTGTGATTCCTTTCGTGGTTCTCCCTACCAGCACTCCTGAAGGGAGGCCCGACTGTACGTCTCTGGAGACGGTTGGGGGTCGCATTTCTTTAGACCCAGAAGCCTAGCAAGACATCACCCAAGACGAGTGGGTATTAAAGATAATTTCCAGAGGTTATCATATTCCTTTCTCTTCTCCTCCCCTCCCAACCAAGAGAATCCCAGACGTTCCACCCTGTCACAGGGATTCTGCAACTTTATAAATAAAAAAGTTGCTTTCGAAGGGAGCCATCCAGCCTGTCCCTGCAGACCAAGTAGGATTAGGGACTTAATCCAAATTCTTTATGGTGCCGAAAAGAACAGGGGACATAAGACCTATCTTGGATCTCAGCCGATTGAACCTTCATGTACAAAAGTCCAAGTTCCGCATGGTCACCTTACAATCAATACTCCCTGTGTTAGGGAAAGATGTGTGGATGTGCTCCATCGGCCTCAAAGATGCTTACTACCATATCGAGATGGACAGGGCATCGAGAAGTCATCTACGCTTCCGGCTGGGAGCCAGTCATTTTCAGTTTCGCGCTCTGCCCTTTGGTATCACCACACCCCCCAGGGTGTTCAACAAATGCATGACAGTGGTAACGACTCACTTGCGACGTCAGGGATTCCAAGTGTTTCCGTACCTGGACATCTGGCTCCTTTCTGCCACCATCAGGCATCTACTGTTATAGACCAGGGACGAGACCATTACACTGTACCAAAGGTTAGGAATTGCTCTAAACTGGAAAAAATCTGCCTTTTTGCCCTCTCAGCGTGTCACTTTTATCGGCGCCGAGCTAGATACGGTGCTCATGAGGGCCTTCTTACTAAAAGAGAGAATTCAGGCTTTACAACAGCAGGTCTACACCTTACTGCCATTGAGGAAGGTCAAAGCAAAAGTGGTCCTCAAGTTATTAGGGACCATAGCTGCCACGATCATGCTAATTCCCCTTACCAGACTACACACGAGGGTTCTTCATTGGCTTCTTTTTGCCCAGTGGTCACTACAGCATCTTCCAATCTCCCATTCTGTTCTGATTACGGACACTTGCAAGCAGGATCTACGATGGTGGCTTCAGGCCAGCAATCACAACGTGGGCAAGCCTTTTGTCTCACCTTCTCCAGTTGCCACGGTGACCACGGATGCCTCCCAGATCAGGTGGGGGGACATTATCTTGGCAGGACTGTCCAAGGCACGTGACAGGATCATGAGACCCATTTGCATATCAGTGTCCTAGTGATGAGAGCAGTGCTATTAGTGTTGCAAGCACTTCAGAACTTTCTTCCTGTAGGGACAATTGCAATCCACTCAGACAACATGTCAGTGGTATGGTACCTGAACAAACAGGGAGGAACCAAATCGTACCCCCTTTGCAGAGAGGCACTTACAGTTTGGCAATAGGCGGTGTCTTGCCAATGCTTTCTAGTTGCAACGCACATACAGGGAAGTCCAACGTGATTGCCGACAGGCTGAGCGGAGCTATCCTAATGCCTCACGAGTGGTCCCTGAACAATTATGTTGCGGAAGATATATTCCACAGATGGGGTCAGCCTTGCTGCAATCTATTTGCCAGCCCCCTCAATGCCAAATGCAGCAACTACTTCACCCTTATCCCCCCGGAGGGGAAGACACTCAGAGACGCTCTGGCTCACGGTTGGCACTCCTGTCTTCTCTACGCCTTTCCACCATTACCTCTCATATCAAAGGTCATTCAGAAAGCACAGTCTTTGGGAAGCAAAATGATCCTCATTGCCCCACACTGGCCTCATCAGATTTGGTTTCCCTTCCTTCAACCCTGTCTAATGGACAAGCCCTGGATTCTGGACCCAGCTCCAGATCTGCTGACTCGTATGTCATGACAGTTCCATCCCTCCATCCAGACCCTCAAGTTGACAGCTTGGCTGCTCCAATTCCGTTCTTAGTCAGGCTTCATGATTTTTCCCCGGAAGTGGTCCATATTCTATCATCTTCCCACAAGCCTTCTACCAGGAAGATTTATTCCAGTAAGTGGAAGAGATTTTCTATTTGGGCCCGTGAGAGACATATTGATCCTTATACGGTGCCTATTTCGGCAATATTGGAATTTCTTTCTCAACTATTCAGTCAGGGTTCAACTGCAGCAACCATTAAAGTACAATTGGCAGTGATTCCTACCTTTCACGTTGCTACTGAGCCCAACATTATGGCTCATAGGCTTTGTAGGGCTTTTCTGAGAGGGACATTGTTACTCTGACCTCCAGTCTTTGATCCGGTGATACCATGGTACCTCAATTTTGTACTACAGAAGCTCACTTCAACTGCCTTTGAGCCCGCAGCTACGTGTAACATTAAATTCTTGTCATGGAAGACAGTATTCTTGGTAGCCATAACTTCAGCTAGGCGGGTCTCTGAACTCCAAGCATTATCGATTAGGCCACCTTATTTGGTGTTTCACAAAGTTAGGGTTTCCTTGAGAACCAGCCCTTCTTTTGTTCCAAAGGTTGCCTGTATTGTCAGTATCAACCAATCCATCGAGTTGCCTATGTTTTTTCCTGAATTCTCCAACAAGGCAGAATTTAAGTTTCATCAGTTAGATGTTCATAGACAATTGCGTTTCTATTTACATAGGACAAAAGATTTCAGGAAATCAGATCAAATGTTTGTCTCGTTTTCAGACACTAGACTTGGGGTTCCTGTTTCTAAGGTAACCTTGTCTTGCTGGATCTCCGATTGTATCTCATTTATTTATGCTTCCAGTGGCAAAGAATTACCCTTTAAAGTAAAGGCGCATTCTACACAATCTTTGGCTACCTCAACTGCGTTTCAGGCTAGGATGTCTATGGGTGATATTTGTGCTGCAGCAACATGGGCTTCGCCTCATACCTTTATTAGTCACTACAAATTATATCTGGTCTCTAGAGGCAGATCTTCCTTTGGTTCCATGGTGCTCAAGAGTATTTTTCACTGAGCCACCCAAGATCATGGTGATAGGGACGCTGTCCCACGGGTAAGAATGAAAGCGAGATTGGACTACATAACATCAAGAAGGTTAAGTACTCACCATAACATTCGATGTATGTAGTCCATCTCGCCTTACATTCTTATTAACGCTCCCTCCTTCCCCCTCCTGGAGGACCTGGGGTATTGTCCCTAGGTGTCAGTAGTCCTTTATGTTGGGGGGGTTGTTATTCTCAGTGTGTACGTGTATGAGCTTGCAGAAAACAAGATCTGGGGAATAGACCTGTTGCGTGATGGGATACCTCTTAGCCACGAGCCAATTGAAGACTTTGAGCTAGAGTATGGTAGAGTCGGAGTTGAGGTTTGGCTCCGAACCCACGGGTACGAATGTTAGGCAAGATGGACTACATACATCGAACATTATGGTGAGTACGTAACTTCTTGTTCTGGAAGTCTCAAGGGTTCGTACCAGACAATCCTGGTGACAGAACACTTCTATAATGCCCAAAGCGGCCACAGTATACCATATTAGGAAAGTGCAGCACCAAAGGAAATGAAACATTGTATCAAAGGTCTGTGCAGTGGATGCAGTGGTGGTAGCAGCACTAAAAAGGAACTGTTGGAGGAAAGGACCTTTGTCCATTCCCCTAACATGGAATCTAGGGCTGTGGCCCAGTTTGGGAAATGGACATGTGCTTCAGTGACTTTCGCACCTAGAGCAGTGAGTCTTTTAGCCTATGTTTCTAGATTTATGAGGAACTTGACCAAAGAGCTCTCCAAGTCTCTGTTTAGTAATTTGCCTGCGGATGTTCAGAAGACCATGGACTCTCGGCAGGCTTCCCTTCAGACTACTTCCATTGTGAGAATGCAACTGTTTTCTAATGCAACTGATGGTATGGCTAGGGCAGCAGGCACCAGCATCACCATGCATTGGCATGGCTGGACGAGTCCTTTATTTTGTGGAAAGCTTTAAGATGTCCTTTGTCACTGCTACCTTTGATCTCTCCACTGTCATTGGACAAAAAAGTAAAAGATACTAACCATGAGTCAGCAAAATAGTAAGACTCTTTCTGCAGTGGGAATCTGTTTCTCCATCCCTCAGAGAACCTTTTCTGGGAATCCAATAGCTGGAAAGAAAATGTGGTTCCATTAGTCACAGAGTTCTTACAGCAGTGCTGGGGATAGAACTTGTGGCTGAGGAGGAGGCAACTACAATTGTTGTAACCCAAGAGGCAGAGGAGGAAAGCGTAACCAAGGCTTTCACAGTCCCTTTATCGAGAAGACCTATTGGCACCTCAGTAGGATTGCCCGACTGCTTCACTCTTGAGTCAGTTGTGGGGCACTTCTCCATGCACGCACAACCCTAGCAAAACATCAGATTCTTGGGTACTACACATAATTTCCAGAGGCTATTCAGTTGCCTTTTCCCTTCCTCCAATACAGAGGAAAAAAGTTATAGGTGTTCCACTCAGTCATTGGGAACTTGCAGCAGCAGAAGTTTCCAAGCTACTAAGAGGGAGTCATCCAACTGGTATCCAAAGACCAGTTAAAATACAGAGTCTATTCAGGGTTATTTTTAGTACCTAAGAAAACAGGGGAATTCAGAACCGTTTTGGACATGAGTATTTTAAACCAATTTGTGAAATAGACAAAATTCCAGATGGGTCATAGTTCAGTCCATTTTGCCTCTGCTGATGAAGGGCAATCGGATGTGATCCATAGAACAACAGGATGCATACTATCATCTGAAGATAAAAAAATGTTCAAGGAGAGTCCTCCGTTTCCATCTAGGGGCCAGTCATTATTAATTCATATCTCTGCCTTTCGGTCTTGCCATAGCCCCAGGGTGTTCACCAAGATTATGGCAGTGGTGGCAGTGTATCTTCACCTGTTGGGGAGCCATATTTTTCCAAATCTCAACGAATGGCTTTTAGCAGGTACCTCCGATACCCTGTTATCAAATCATCTGGATCTTCTGCTCTGTCTAATGCAAGATCTAGGGGAATCAGTCAACCTACCCAAAAGTAATCTTACTCGACTCAATAAATAGAATTTTAGGGTCTATATCAGCATTTCAAAAATGTAATAGTTCGAATCACTAAATATCAAACTGAAATGATCGAACTATTAAATTTTCAAATGCAAATAAAAAATAAACACCAAAAAAAAAAAAAAAAAAACTAAAGGGTGTAAGCAAGGGGCAAGCCCCCCTGCACCCCCCTCTACTTAAATATACCAACTCCGAGACTGCACTACATTGAAGTAAATGGAAATCTCCCCTTATGGAGATTTCCGTTTACCCGTTCATTCTGCACTTTCGGCATTCTCAAGGCGACAATATCGGATTTGATATTGTCAGCGTTCGAGATGCTGATGGGAACCCAAATTTTATTGGATGTCACCTGGATTCAGGTATACATATCGCCAAATTCTCTCACTCCAGAGTGCTCTCCCTGCATGTCACAGCCACCCAAATACTCCATTACCCTTCTCTAGAAAGACTAGTTCTTCACCACATGGGTCTGATGGCTTCTACAGTCTTGCCAGGTTTTACATGAGTGCTTCAGTGGACTCTAGCAGTGCAGTGGTCTCAAAACATTCATCCATTACATACAAAAATTCATGTCACTTGAATCTGCAGACAGCATATCTTCTCCTGATGGATAAAATTCCCTTCATTGCTAGAACATCCCTTTCAGATGGATCCACCTGTGGCTGTAGTAACCACAGATGCATGTCTTCTAGGGTGGGGAGGGGGTCATTTCGAAGGGAAGATGGTCCAAGGTACTTGGTTACACAGGTCTATCTTCATATCAGTATCCTAGAGATAGACAATCCTCTTAGCATTGCAGGCATTTCAGGATGCCCTCCACAAGGATGTGATTTCTGTACAGACATGTCTGTAGATTGTCTGTGGAGGTGGACAACCAGAGAGCTGACCATCTGTACCAAGTGGGACCATGGTGCTGCAGGTTGGTTGAGAAGATGGGATCAGTGTGCTTATGTTCTTTCCATTTATGACTTAGTGTGTACCGGTATATTTACTTAGTCTTGATGATGCCTTGTCAAATCTCAAAGTTCAAGAGGCCATCATTACTTTATTTTCTTGCCCTTGGGGGTGAAGTTGTACTTGGATTTGGACTTCCCTCAGCAACTAAAGATCAGGAAACTCATCTAGTTTTAGCTTGGAATAGTCCCATACTTTTGGGTGACCTATAGCTCTACTTCATGGCCTGGTCCAAGGCTTAATTCTCCTGACCCCATCAGTTTTTGTCTGGGACTGTAGAGGTTTTGAGCAGCTGCATATTTTTCCATTTAGACCTGTATATGAGAACAGTACTTAGTTTGGCTGGGTCAGTACCCCTTTGTTGCTTGCTGTAGTCTGTGAGCTATAGATGTTCTCTGTTTCAAATGCCTGTTATGTTTGGGCCTTATTTTTTATATGGGGGATTCATGGGCAATAGCCTGCCTACTGTTCCTGGTGGAAGGCAGAATTGAGGCCCAACTGTGAGAGGTACAACAGTTCTTTTGGCAGTGCTACTTCTTCATCCTTTTTTGACTCCAGTTCAGGAGATGTAGACTTTGTTTGATAAATTTGTGCGTTTGGTGACTGTATTGGAAGGCATTTTGGCTACACTTCATAGTAGCTCTTGCTTTACAAAAAGGATCTCAGTGTGTCAGACCCACAGGTATAGGGACCTCCTTTTCAACCTCTTTCTGGCTTTTGATTTCCCAGCATTGTTCATATTTCTACTTAGAAGATTTTGATTTGTCCCATGGACTAATTCATTCTGGTGAAAAGGAAGGGTCTTCCACTCCATAGTAGTGTACTTGCTCATTAATTGCTTAAACACATTGCTTTCATTGCGTTACGTGGATTACTATCTAGTCTCCCTGCCTTCATTGAGGAAAGGGGCTTACAGTTGCTACTTTGACACTAAATGAATGTAGTAGCTTTATTCTTTTCTGTCACCTGATGCTAATTTTAGCACTTAACAACTATAACCTCTTCTGGATCTGAGGATTTTGCCTACTGGCCTTTGATGTGATCAAGGTATACAATTATGCACCTGTTTTCAGCAGAATGGGTTTTAGCAGACAGCGCCTCATCCATTTCTGTTGTGCTTCTTTTCTCCAAACATTTTAATGCTGACCCCAGCACTGGTAGTTTGGCCTTGCTTGAGGAGACTTTACTCTAGGTCTCAGACCTCTGAGCTGTCTTCTGGTTATGTCCTCCAGCTTTTTCTACCTTGGTGGCTTACTGTTTGACATTTATTTCAGCACCGTCATAAAACCTATAAGGAGGGTCATGGTTGCCAGAGAAAAACAATTTTCTCTGTGTCTGTTGATCTGATATGGTTCACAAACTTTTCTGCACCTGGGCACACTTAATGTCGAAGTTTTGGTGAAGCCCACTTAAGTAATACATAATTAAGATATTTTATGTTCATCTTTGAGTAAGGGACATAAATTACAGTGTTACTAAAATAATAAATCAAGAAAAATATGTGAACAAATTTTTAGCTTCTCTCAGTTCTTAAAGAAAAAACCTTGGACCTTAAGGGCTTCTATAGAACTGCCGTACACACTTATCCCCTCTCCAAGTGGATCTGTAACTGTTCAGTACCTCCGCCACCTATTACGTAGTTCAGAGAGTCCTCCTACCAACTCTTTTTCCTTCATACTCACTTCTGTAAAAACCTTGTACACACTTTTTCTAAAATACTCTAACTTGACTGTAAACTCCCCTCACTCATTCCTCACCCATACTGTATTCCCCATTACTGCTATCTTAAACTTAACTGTACTGTACCATCTTTAGCTATAGACATATTCAGTTCACATTTATTCTATTTTACCTTCCTTACCCAACTATAGCTGCAATTGTACATACTTAATGTATATGCCTTATAATTTTACTGTTTGCTACTTGTGTTTTCTCGTGTGTGTGTCAATACAATCTATATTTTTTATATGTTTGACGGAACCTGTAACAGGATTGGCTTAAACTATTAATGTGTGCCTTTAATTGTATTTCGTTTACTACCTGTGTTTTGTATAATGTGTTTCAATTTACTAATTGTGTTCTGTATAACATTGTACTTTCATACAAACTGCCTTTGCAGAGCTTTTCTCCCCAGGCCTCCACTGAAATTGGGCTCTTCTTGGCCCATTGGACTTTACCGGTAAACAAATGCCATTAAATAAATAAATAAGGGCATCTGAAGTAGTTTACTTCATTTGGTCTTCAACCTGTGGGGGTATTTGGATCCAGATCAATCTGGGACGGCCACATCACCAGCATCTGAGCCGAGCTCCAAGCTCCTCTCCTTACCCACAATGCCCCTCTGTCTCCTTCCTTCGCTCAGATCCCGTTTGCTGCTGATAAGCTAGCATCGTGGTCACTGAGCTCCAGGCATCTTTTTTTGGGTAAGTGATACTTTTCCCTTTAGAGTAGTACCTTGCGTTGGTCATCGGTTTTTTAAAAAAAAAAAAAAAAAAGTTTAGAGTTTAAGCATTTTCCCTTCCTTGGCCTTCCTCTACCCCTTTAGTTAAGTGAGTGCGTGTGTGGGTTTGTATGTTGAGCTTGCTTCTAGACATGACTGAGAACCCCAAGCCTGTCTTCTGAAAATGCACAGAGCGGGGCCATAAGCTCTTTCCATCTGACAGCCACACACTGTGTGTAGTGTGTTTAGGAGTGGCCTACCTGGATACAGCCTGCTCTGTTTGCGCAGGCTTCAGTCCTAGAGCCCTCAAGGATAGGAGGGCTAAACTAATGATGAAAGGACTTCTGCCTGCTTTGGGGACTGCTGTCCCTGCTACTTATTCCCAGGCCTCTTGGACTCCACCTCCCATCTTGAGGCCTGCAGACTGGGATAAGCGTCGCAAAGATAGACCTAGGAAGCGGCCCCTGGACTGCTCGGCTCTGTCGGAGCCCCCTCCTAAATCTAGGAACCCTCCTAAGCCCAGTATTCCTTGGCTCCGTTCACCCACATTTTCCCCGGAGCCAGAGATATCTAGGCCACCACCCAGAGCCTCCCCTCACCGACACTCCCAGCCGGTGTCGGTGGCTTCCTCGTCACGTTCCACCTGCAGCTTGAGTGAGTCACAGATGAACAAGATGATGCGGAAGTTCATCTGCACCCAGAATCAGATGGGAGTCTTGCCAGCCTCCACCCCTCTGGAGCGGGGAGCTCACAGCCCTTCTTCACTCCCATAGCTCCTTCTCCGATCTGACCCTCTGTTTTGGAGTCTTTGGATCCGAGAGCTCTCAGGGTTGGGGGGTCAGCACCGATGGTACCCTGTACCTCGATGCCGGCCATTGCCTTGAGTGTCTCGGATCTGACTGGGTCGGATCCTAGCTCTTGGGGCCATAGCCTCGGTGTTGGATCTGAGGGGGTTCTGTTGACTCCAAGTTTGTCACAGCGCAGTCTCCCCCTCTGTATCACAGCTCCTGCAGGCTCTGCTCTGACTCCCTCAATGGATCCGAGGAGAGCATCCCCTTATTCATTTCCCAGGAGGTCAGCTCTCCTTCGGCATTTGACGTGGTGGAGAGGGTTCTCTCGAGTGTGTCGAGACCCCTGATCATTTCCTCTTCGGTATCCGCCCCGACTCCCTTGGTTCTGGGTATGGTTTAGACCTTCCTGTCATCTCCGGGACAAGCCCGTGCTTGCTTTGCCTCAGGGAGCACTCACTAGGGAGCAGCCAGAAGTTTGCGAGTCTCCCCCAGAGAGTCCCACTGCAGAGGCTCCTTGCAAATGAACGTGTAAAAGAAGGCACTTGGACTCCTCTCCAGAGTCCCTCACGGATGACACTGACTTGGAGGAAGGGGAAAGTTCCCCCAGGTCACCCCCCTGAGGATGTTTCCTTTGGAGACATCATGGAACTCCTGTGCCAAAGAGGGGGTGGTCCACCCAGAAACCAACCCCAGATGAGTCAATATTCCTAGAAGCATTTGGCACGGGCCCATCTACCTCCTGGGTGTCCCCCCCGCAGATCCACTGGTGGACCTAATTGCCTCTAGAGCATAGAAGGAACTGGACACCATGGAGCCTATTCCAGAAAGGCCAGACAGAGTTCTTAGCACACCCCCCCCCCCCCAGGAGAGCTGTACGGTCCATCCTCCTGACCGGGAGTCGAGGATAATGGATTGTCTGGGGAACCAAGTTTATGCTTCAGCAACCTTCACCATAAGGGCACTGAATTACATGGCACATGTCATCTGGCTACAGCGTGATTTAGTCAAGGAAGTCGCCCCTGGAGTCCACGTCGGCAGAGGGCAAGAAGATGTTCTCTGCGAGCATGGCCACTCTGAAAGTGGTTGCGAATATGTCCATGGGCCTCTTTTCCCATGCCATGGAAGGAGCCACCAGGACGGCAGGGTCTGGTGTTGCCATGAGGCACCACGCCTGGCTCCAGCTTTGTCAGTTTTCGGAATCCGTCAAGGCATTGTTTGCTCATGCCCCCGATGATGGTTCTTCTTTGTTTGGGAAGTCTATGTGAGAGACTAGTCCAGAGTGAGAAGGATGGGAAGACACTGTCTGCCATCGGGATCTGCTTCTCTGCCCCCCCCCCCAAAGATCCTTTTCAAGGAATCGGCGAGGGGCAAATATGATGTGGTTCCGGAAATTTCAGTTCTCCCGGGACACTGATGACTGTTCTTCCCCCCAGAGGCAGAGGAGGTTATGATAGACTCCTGCCCAGAGGCAGAGGGGTTCCCAAGAACTTCGGGTCTCTAGAACCATTCTCTGACAGACCCAAACAACAGTCTTGGGGGGGGTTGCCCGACTGCTCATCTCTGGAGACAGTTGGGGGCTGTCTTTACATCCAATGGAGAGGGAGTCCATTACAACTGACCGTTGGGTGATACAAATCATATCCAGAGGCTACTCTATCCCATTTGGGAATCCACCTCCCACACCAAAACTCCTCCAAGACATTCCACCTGCACAAAGGGAGGAAGCAGCACTGGAGATAGAAAAGCTGTTAAGAAATCGAGTCATCCAATCCATCCCCCAGACCAGTCTGGATCTGTCACCTATTCCATGTTCTTTTTAGTGCCAAGGAAAACGGGGGACCAAAGACCCATTCTGGAGCTTTCCACTCTGAATCTGTCAATAGCCAAGGAGAAATTCCAGATGGTCACGCTTCAGTCCATTCTGCCTTGTGCTCAGTCGACCTCCAGGATGCATACTATCATATTTAAATGAACAGGCCCTCCCAATCAGGTTTCTTCATTTCCAGCTGGAGGCCAATCATTATCAATTCAGGTCACTACCCTTTGGTCTCACCACAGGCCCCAGGGTGTTCACCAAAGTCATTGCAGTGGTAGCGGCCCACCTGAGGCTTCAGGAAATCCAGGTCTATCCCTACCCGGACGATTGGCTCCTTGCTGCCCCTACCAAGCTTCTACTATACCATGCCAAGGATTACTTCCTTCTTCTAACAAACAGACAGGGCATTACAGTCAACTTCAGCAAATTGTTACTGGATCCAGTCCTGAGCTTAGACTTCATTGGAGCTCGGCTAGACACCATACAAATGAAAGTCTATCTCACCCCAGAAAGAGTACACAATCTGAAACTTCACGTCTCGTACATTCTTCAGTCTTACCTCCCCTCAGCGGAAACAGTTCTGCGGGCCCTGGGTTCCATGGCAGCCACTATCAATCTTCTACCCTTCGCACATCTTCACATGAGAGTCCTTCAGTGGACGTTAGCGGTTCGGTGGTCTCTTCTCAATCTACCTTTGTCCCATCCGATACGCATATCCCAGGCTTGCAGGGAGTCACTTCTCTGATGGACTCTCTCCCTGGAACTTGTCCAGGGACGTCCCTGTCTTCTACCCTTTCCCACAACCACAGTGACCACAGATGCCACCCTGCTAGGGTGGGGGGGCATTGCTCGTGAGGGACAGTCCAAGGCATGTGGTCCCCTTCCGAGACCAATTTGCATATCAACGTTGTGGAGATGAGGGCAGTTCTAGCATTGCATGCCCTTCATACCCATCTTCCTCTAGGGACTATTGCTATTCAGTTAGCATGTCAGTAGTCTGGTATATCAACAAGCAGGGCAGAACCAGATCCCTACCCCCTTTGTCGAGAAGCCATGAGAGTATGGGAATGGGTAATTCCCACTGGCCGCTTTCTGGTGGTAATGCACATTCCGGGATAGTCCAACATTCTGGCAGACAGGCTCAACAGGACTATTCTGATGGCCTTATGAGTGGTCTCTGAATCCTTCAGTAGCGGAACAAATCTTCCTCCAGTGGGGTCAGCCTTGTTGCGATCTCTTCGCATCTCCTTCCAATGCGAAATGCAGTGAGTTCTTTTCTCTGAACCCCCCTCTTCTTTATACTTACCCCCCATTACCTCTCATTCCGAAGTTTCTTCAGAAACCTCGCAGGCTGGTGAGCACAGTAATCCTCATTGCCCCATTCTGGCAACGCCAAGTCTGGTTCCCCTCACTTTTGGTCTCACCTAGTAGTTCCACCATGGATCTTGGATCCGATCCTGTGTCTCATTTTTCACCCATCAGGAATTACTCACCCAGACTTGGACAGTCTGAAAGTCACAGCTTGGCTGCTCTAGTTCCAGTAATGATTTCTGTTTATCATCTCCAGTTAAAACCAGTCTGGTGGCGGCTCACAAGTCTTCTACCAGAAAGCTATATCTTAGCAAATGGAAACACTTCTCTATTTGGGCCTCTCAACGGAACTTAGATCCATTTATGGCTCCAGCTCTTCTGGAATTTTATCTGGTATATTTCACCAAGGTGCTAGTTCTTCTATTAAAGTCCAACTGGTTGCCATCTCTAACTTCCATGTGGGGGAAAACATGGCTCCCTTAGCTTCTTCCAGCCTTTGTAAGACCTTCCTTAAAGGAACTTTTCTGTTACAACCCCCAGTGAAAGACCCAATACCTCCCTGGGATCTCACCTTTGTTCTGCAAGCTCTAGTCTCCCCTCCCTTTGAGCCAGCAGCGTCAGTAGATTTACAGATGTTCTTCGTGTTTCACTGTTGCAGTCATTACATTTGTGTTATCTGCTGGCAGGTTGCCCTCATTTGGCCTGATTAACAAAGGCTTGGGTCCTGCGTTGGTTGATGTCCCTTCTTCCATGACATCAGGTTGTCAGGGATATAAAACATGCAGCCGACTCCATTACATCAGTCTTTCTTGTCACGCGGTGCCTGAAGCAGAAGCAGTTTGTAAGTGCCAGTTGTCCGACTCCTGAAATTTTCGTTTTCGAGTTTCAGAACCGAAGTCTTCAACTAAAAGCTAAGCACCCCATTGGGGAAACTTTTTCTTGCTCCTTACCGATGTCAATAAAAGTTACTAATTGCATTACTTGTGGGAAGCAAATACCTCATAAGGATTTTCATTTGTACTGTATTCCTTGCCTAGGCCCTGACCACAACATACTTTGCTATCGGTTTTGCTCTAAATTTAATCAAGTAATCTCTGTGGTATCCCCGAAGTCTCAAAACAACCCACTAAAGTGTAGTGGGTCTAAAAACAAAACAGTGTAAGAAACTTCTCTGTGTGGAAGATTTTCAGTCCATATATTTCTAGTTAATCACTGTATATTAATCAGATCAGACAATAGTGGTAGAAGTAGCGAACGTAAACTCGTTAAGTCAAAAAGTAATAATAGAAAATATATAATTCTACAGTATTACTAAGTATTCGAAAGTAATCCAAGCAAGGCAGGCAGTCTGTTTCCAGTCGAAAATCCTTTATTAAGTACACAGACAAGCGATCCAAGTAAAACAAAAATAGAGTAATAATTTCCTCACAAGCTTTCTAAGTATATATATACTTTTTATCAGGCATGGGAGTGGTTTACTGTGCTGTAAAACAGTGTTATTGGTACACATGTTAAATTCACATCCCTTCCCCCATCAGTGTGACATTCGAGCTGGTCCTGCCCTACCTAGTAGCTGTCATAATAATATATAGCCCTAATGTACTTTAATGGTACATCTTATTTAACCAAATTATTAAGTCTGTGATTTTATACAAGGCAATATACTACATGGCTGGAAATATATCAACCTTAGTTCATTTGATCAAAATTATATATAAATATATACATATACATTTTGCATGTAAAAATCAGTTTCTATTTTCATAACCTATTATTAACAAAGATCGCTTTTGTCCTTCTAGACTTCTTCAGGTCTGTGTACAAGAACCCTAAAAACCTATATAATTGTATAATTAGTTAGTATTGTTATTACCATCATTTTGAATAAAGTGGAAAAAGAGAACCAGAAAAGTAAAAAAAAAAAATATATATATATATATATATATATATATATATATATATATATATATATATATATATATATATGTATGATGATGGAAACAAAATATACACTTAAATGTCAAATGATTTAAAATGGTATTTAAAACCAATTTGTAGAAAAAAAATAAAATACAGTTAGTCATGTAAACAATGTGGCAATTTTCTAAGTTCCAGTGCACTTTTAATTGAACAGTAGTAGTTTAGTCCAGGCTTTCTAAGAGTTCAACTTTAATTGCCACATGAGTTCCTGTTTCTCCAGAATATTCGGGATGTCTCCTTCAAGATCACCCATGTCTATGCGATCCAGGATCTGGAACTTAAAACCTGTGTGTCTTTTATGAAGAGAAAGGTGTTTGGCTAGTGCATTATTTTTACATCCAGAGCGGATTTCTGACAGATGACATGAAATCCATCGCTTGAGTTTATTTACAGTCTTGCCCACATAGAATGCGTCACATTCATTGCACTGTGCCCTGTAAATTACTTTAGAAAATTGCCACATTGTTTACATGACTAAGTGTATTTTATTTTATTTTTTTTCTACAAATTGGTTTTAAATACCATTTTAAATCATTTGACATTTAAGTGTATATTTTGTTTCCATCATCATACATACATATATATATATATATATATATATATATATATATATATATATATATATTTACTTTTTTCTGGTTCTCTTTTTTCCACTTTATTCAAAATGATGGTAATAATACTAACTAATTATACAATTATATAGGTTTTTAGGGTTCTTGTACACAGACCTGAAGAAGTCTAGAAGGACGAAAGCGATCTTTGTTAACAATAGGTTATGAAAATAGAAACTGATTTTTACATGCAAAATGTATATGTATATATTTATATATAATTTTTGATCGCAAAATGAACTAAGGTTGATATATTTCCAGCCATGTAGTATATTGCCTTGTATAAAATCACAGACTTAACTATTTGGTTAAATAAGATGTACCATTAAAGTACATTAGGGCTATATATTATTATGACAGCTACTAGGTAGGGCAGGACCAGCTTGAATGTCACACTGATGGGGGAAGGGATGTGAATTTAACATGTGTACCAATAACACTTTGTTTTACAGCACAGTAAACCACTCCCATGCCTGATAAAAAGTATATATATATTTAGAAAGCTTGTGAGGAAATTATTACTCTATTTTTGTTTTACTTGGATCGCTTGCCTGTGTACTTAGTAAAGGATTTTCGACTGGAAACAGACTGCCTGCCTTGCTTGGATTACTTTCGAATACTTAGTAATACTGTAGAATTATATATTTTGTATTATTACTTTTTGACTTGAGTTTACGTTCGCCACTTCTACTACTATTGTCTGATCTGATTAATATACAGTGATTAACTAGAAATATATGGACTGAAAATCTTCCACACAGAGAAGTTTCTTACACTGTTTTGTTCTAAATTTAATCAACGCACTATTAAACGTTGGTATATTTTTGCTTCTAAATATTTTGGCTCACGATTTAGTTATCCAGAAATGTCGTCTGTTAGCAATCCGACTACCGGAATACCTAAAAAAATGCAAAAAAAAAAGACAGAGACAGGCCGTCACGGTCCAAAACTGACTACGAATCTTCTCCTAAGCCAGTCGCCAGTTCGCCGGTACTCAGTGAGGCGCTTTCGCAGTCCCTGATACCCGCCACTTATGATTCGCAGGCCTCTACTGAAACCCATTTAGAGTCCGGTATGCAGCGAGATGCTTCAATTATGGAACCCGTGGATGTCTCCACCTTAGATGGGTCCGGAGCCGCTGTGTAGACACCGGCTTCTGAGGGTGTTTTCAGGCCTACAGATTTGTATATTAGACCGAAGCCATCTTCAAAACTAAAGTCAAAATCTAAATCTATGTATAAAAAAACGACGCCTGGGCCACATGTGCAGGCCCCTATGCCTAAAAAAACAAATGATCAAAATGGCTGAAGATTTAATTACTCTGATCAGGGGTAGCCAACCCCGTCCTTCTAAGAGGCCTAGGCAAGACATTGATTATGAATCTTCTGAACAGGATTCTATTTCTTCTGACTCTTCTAATGAACATGATTTGTCTATACCTACTTATGAGGACTCTGATGCAGAAGATTCCATTCCTTCTGCTTCTGTCCCTGAGAATTTTTCTTTTGGGGAAACTTTACATACCTTAAGGGAACATTTCCTCTAGGAAGGTCAGGATTTCTCTGAATCTAAAAAGAGACTTAGGGAAGATGTTCATCGTGTTTCACTGTTGCAGTCATTACAGTTGGGTTATCCTGCTGGCAGACTACCCGCAGTTGGCCTGAATTCCAAAGTCTAGGTCCGGTGTCGGTTGCTGTCACCTCCTCCCTGACATCAGTGCGCCAGGGGTATAAAAGGTGCAGCCGACGCCATTTTCTTCAGTCTTTCTTGCTGCGCGGTGCCCGAAGCAAAAGCAGTTCGCAAGTGCCGGTCGGCCGACTCCTGAGATTTTCGGGTTCGAATTTCAGTCTTCATTTAAAGCTAAGTACCCCGTTGGGGTAACTTTTTTCTTGCTCCAAACCTTTGTCAGAAAAAGTTAATTGTATTTCTTGTGGGAAGCAAATACCTCATAAGGATTTTCATTCTTACTGTATTCCTTGCCTAGGCCCTGACCACGACGTTGCTAGTTGTCAGTTTTGTGCTAGATTTAACCAACGCACTATTAAGCGTCGGTACGATTTTGAATTTCATTACATTGGCAGACGATTTAATTATATAATGCCGTCGGAACAGCCAACTACCGGAGTTTACAAAAAAACGCAAAGAAAAGGACAGGCATCCGAGGTCGAAAACTGATGACGAGGCTTCTTCGAGGCCAGTCGCCGATTCTCAGTGAGGCGCTTTCACAGCCCCTGATGACCGCTACTTTAGAGCCGCAGGCCGATACAGACTCCCACGCCGAGTCAACCAGGCCTACAGAAACTCAAGGTATTGGGCCTTCAGAAACCATTCCTTCAGATGGGTCCGGAGCCAATGAGCAGGCATCGGCTTCTGAGGGTGTTGTCAGGCCTACACAATTATATGTTAAAACGACTTCAGCTTCAAAGGCAAAGACTAAAGCAGCTTTAAAGACAAAGAAATAAGTACAACAGCCCCATGGACAGGCCTCCATGCCTAAAAAACAGATGCTCAAAATGGCCGAAGACCTGATTACTTTGATCAGGAGTTCTCATCCCCCTCCTGACAAGAGGCCCTAGGCAAGAGTTAGAATATGAATCTAAAGATCAGGTTTCCATTTCATCTGATTCCTCTTCTGATCAGCAATACTCTCTTCCTCCTTATGAGGATTCTGATGCTGAAGAATCTATCCCCTCATCTTCTCCACCTGAGGATTATTCTTTTGGCGAAACACTGCATACCATGAGGGAGCATTTCCACTGGGAGAGCCAAGATTATTCAGAATCTAAGAAAAGGCTCAGAGACTTTCTTTTACTGCCTCAGCACAGGCCCCTTGCTATTCCACCTGTGCTAGACATTGTAGATGATGTATTTTCAGAGTCCAATCTGACTCCTGACTCCTTACCTCCAGCTCCTGTTAAGCCAGACAGATACTACAGGGTTCCAGACTCCCACAAATTTATTTTTAAAAACCCTGCTGCTGATCCAGAAACTATCTCTCAGGGTCCCAAGGGGGTCAGGGCTTCCACTGCAAAAAACCCTATCCCCTCTGACAGAGATTCCAGGGCACTGGACAGATGGGGAAAAAAGATTTACACTTCTACTACCTTGGCTGTAAGGGCTTTAAATAGTCAGTTTCATATGCTTAAATATCAGCAATACATAATGTCACTGCTTAAACAGAAAATGTTGACAAATTCTGAATGTGCAGAGAATAAAGAAATGCAGGATTTATTGCATGCAGCTGAACAAGTTGGAAAGCATACTTTACAATATGTTTTTGATTCTTTGGAGACCTCCTGCAGAGCCGCTGTTACGGGTTCTGTCATTAGGAGGCATGCTTGGTTAAAGGAACAGAATCTGCCTGATCATGTTAAAGCAAAATTATTAGAGGCTCCATTACAGCATGATACCTTGTTTGGTTTTAAAGCAGAAGAGGCGCTGAAGAAAATGGAAGACAAAGCCAAATCTATGCAGGCAGTCAAGGATTTCTTACAGGTACAGCCTCCAAGATTTAGCAGACACTGGCCTACAAAGAACTGGTCCTTTCCAGTGTCCGACAGGCCACAAAGAGGCAGATACAGACGTCCTAGAGGCAGATCCCAGCCCCAAGGCTCATACAGGTCTAAACAATGGGGTGCTTCTACCTCCAAAAGCGGAGAAGACAAGTCACAGCCATACAGAAAGCAGTCCCAATTACTTCCCCCTGCCAGCGCTAAGCACTTATTTACTGGCAGCTCCTTTAGGGGGAAAACTAGCACTTTTTTCTCAAAACTGGCACCAAATCACCCAGGACAAATGGGTCTTGAACATAGTGTCACAAGGTTACAGGTTCCACTTTCACACCCTGCCATGGACAAACGGTATGCCAAACCTGCCAAAAAATCAATGGGCAGAGGCACAAAAGCAAGTTTCATCCCTCATGGACACGAGGGCCATTCAACAAGTACCACAGCAAGAGCAGGGACAATGATTTTACTCGAGACTTTTCTTGGTGCCCAGAAAGGACAAAGCCTGGAGGCCAATACTGGACCTATCTGTTCTAAACACATACCTGGATATTCCAAAAGTCAAAATGTTGACTCTGCAGCAATTTCTACCCATGCTGGGCAAGAAGGCTTGGCTTGTAACTTCAGATCTAAAAGAGGCATACCTGCATGTCCCAATCAGACAGTCATGCAGAAGATACCTCAGATTCATAGCTGGCTCAATGCACTACCAATTCTCTGCACTGCCCTTTGGCTTAGCTACTGCGCCCAGGGTCTTCACAAAATGCCTGGCACCAGCAATTGCAATTTGCAGACAAAGAGGAATACAAATATATCCTTACTTGGATGACTGCCTTATTCAAGCAGAGAACAAGGACATACTACTACAGCATCTGGCGTTTGTAAAAAGATTATTAACATGCCTAGAGTACACAGTAAACGAGAAGAAATCAAAACTTGTACCCTCTCAAGAGATAATATTCCTGGGTGCAAGCTTAAATACAACTGCCCAGATGGCTTATCTCACGCCAGACAAACAAAGGCAACTGACTACTTATTTCAAACAGTTGGCAACAAACACCCAGTTAACTGCAAGAAAAATTCTGCAGGCTTTGGGCTTCATGGCATCTTGCATTCTGCTAATTCCATATGCAAGACTGCATATGAGGAAACTACAGTGGTATCTAAAAAGTGTTTTGGCTCAACATTGCCACAGCCTGGAAACAATAATTACACTCATTCCCTGCCTACAACAGGAATTTCGATGGTGGGAAAAGGCCTGTCACCACAACAAGGGGCAGCCATTCACCATGCCCCCAGCCAGACAAACATTGACAACAGATGGATCAGATTGTACATGGGGGGCCCACATGGCAGGAAGATGTATTCAGGGCTCATGGTCCGCAATCCAAATGCATCTACATATCAATCAGAAAGAGATGCTAGCTGTTCAAAATGCCCTGACAGCCTTCAAGGATCTACTTCATCCAGGACAACTACTGATAAAGACAATACTACAGTCATGTGCTACATAAACAAGCAGGGAGGCACACATTCCTAACCCCTTTGCAGACTATCCATGACTTTGTGGGACACAGCATTGACTTAACAAGTACATCTGCAAGCACAATTCCTGCCAGGAAAGATAAATACTCTGGCAGACAAACTAAGCAGAAACCTCATGGATCTCCACAAGTGGAAATTGGATCCACAAGTCTTCAACATGATAATAAGGAATTGGGGATGTCCAGACATAGATCTGTTTGCCTCCCCTCACAACTGCCAACAGAGATTCTGCACAAGGACTTATCACAGGCAAGTATGGAAAGTGGATGCTGTATCTTTCAGCTGGAAAAACTTAACAGTATACACCTTTCCACCACTGCCTCTCCTCCCCAAGGTACTCCTAAAGGTCAGACAAGAGAAGACAAAAATGCTGATTGCCCCAGACTGGCCCCACCAGCAGTGGTAC
Organism: Protopterus annectens; assembly: GCF_019279795.1. NCBI lineage: Eukaryota > Metazoa > Chordata > Ceratodontiformes > Protopteridae > Protopterus > Protopterus annectens. The sequence continues at coordinate 235,627,560 of NC_056748.1, read as the reverse complement.
CCAATTCTAAGGAGCTTGACTCAATGCCTAGCATGGACATTACCTCAAATTCCTCACTTACTGACCCAACAAAACAATCAGATCCTGCACAGCCAACTCAGGACCTTAAATCTGGCAGCATGGCGGATAATGTAGCTTTTCAAAACACACCTCTCTCTAAAGCGGTTACGGATGTTACTTTGGAAGCCAGGAGGCCCAGTACCTGAAAATCTTATGCAGAAAAATGGAAGAGATTCTGTGCTTGGAGCCAGGCACAAGGAATGGACATGATTGTTTCAAATATACCTCAGATTTTGCAATACGTAACTGAGATGCTGGACAAAGGCCTATCCTTTTCATAGGTTCATAGGTAGATACTAGGCTATCTGCCCTAGGGCATTTATAAGCCTAGCCAGAGTGTATTTGGCTTCCACCTCCCTATTAGATTAGCCTACTGTGCCTCTGTAAAGTAGGTCACAGAAGGTACCCTTTTAAGATTAGTTAACTGTGCCTCTATCTAGCAGGGACACAGGAGAGATCTCGGGTGAATTTGCGATTTCCCATCCACGCGTCCAAATTTTGCTTGGAGAGTCAGCGAGGGGCTGTGTCTAACATGAATTGGGATTCTATTCCAGAGTGAGGGGAGCCTCTGGGAAATAAATCTGTCATTCCAGCATGTCCTATTTATTTTTGTGCTGAGGTTTAGGTCCCTGGAGCATGTAGCTCTAAGGGACTTGGATTTTTGGAGGTGGAGCATATCCATTAATTCTGGATTTGACATGGCTTTGTACGTCAGGCATAGATCGTCTCTGAGTAGGCGGTAAGCAACTGAGTAGAGCTGTAGTTTCTTTAGTCAAGCTGCATAGGACATCTGTTTGTAGCCAATGATCCTCTTGGTGAGGTACTTTTGGGGTCTCTCCAGTTGCTGCAGGTGTCGGGTAAGGTACATCCCAAAGGGGGCATTGTATTAAATTATGGGCCTGATGAGTGACGAGTAGAGGGGCACAATGACCTCTCTTGATCTAGATGCGAACCCTTTCGTGATATGGTGGGCTATATAGAAGGTCTTTCTAACCACTTTGGCAACGTGATTATCAAAGGAGAGAGTACTATCTACGTTGGTCCCCAAATCTCTAATTAGTTCTTCTGTACTTAATGGACTACCACCTATGTGGTAATTTGTGGAACCTTGTTTTTCCCAAAGAGGATGACTATGCACTTTTTAGCATTTAGCTTGAGGCCGTGGCTCTGGCACCAAGCATCCGTCTCTGTGAGACCCTTTTGGAGGATGCTTGTGTCAGCTGGAGATTCGATTATGGCCCCCCAGTTTGCAGTCATCTGCGAACTTTGTCAGCCATAATCCCCCCGTGTTAGCCTGAACCTCAGAGAAGTATATACCGAACAAGAGAGGTCCCAGAACTGAGCCCTCTGGGACGCCACTTGTAACTGGTTTGGATTCGAACGTGGCACCTGCGATTCTGACCATGTGGGTTCTATCTCTGAGCCAGTTTGCAACCCATCTTGTGATATAGGAGTTGATATTTAAGCTGGTAATCTTATTTATGATGCCCGAATGGGGTATTGTGTCGAAGGCTTTTGCGAGGTCCAGGTAGGCTGTGTGGACTACCTTGCCCTCATCTATGGCTTTGGTAACTGTGTCAAAGAAATCAACTAGATTTAAGAGGCAAGATCTGCCCTTAACAAAGCCGAATTGGGTAGGGTCCAGTGTCTGGAGGCTCCCATTGTCTTTGTTTATGCGTTCCATGATAATACGCTCTATAGCTTTACAGACCAGACTAGTCAGGCTTATGGGGCGATAGTTTCCGGGGTCCGTTGTGGCACCACCTTTGTGGAGTGGAACCACTGTAGCTGTACGCCATTCTTTGGGTACATATCCTGTAGTAAGGCTAAGTTTGAGCAGTGACTTAATGTGAGGGTTCAGTTCTTCTTGGAGCTCGTGTAAGACACAGCCTGGGACACCGTCCGATCCCATAGATGCTGTGTTTTTTTGCTTTGGACAGGGCAGCTTTCACCTGTGCATCTGTGATGTCAGGGAGGTTACATTCAGTTGGGATAGGCATTTGCTCCTTTGGGGTGGAAGGAGGGGAGAAGTTTGCGCTGAATCTGTCTGCCAGGATGTTGGCTATGTCTGTAGGTTCGGTATATTTTGTACTGTTATGCAACAATTCAGAGCATTAACATTTCATCAATTAAGATTCATGCCTCTGCCATTTCAGCTCATAACAATACAGTGCCACCTATTTTCTCGCATCCTTTATTAAGGCAAGTACCTCAGAGGAGCCAAAAACTTACGACCTCCAAGGAGATCACCAATACCTGCCTCAATTATGTCTTGGAAAAACTCACTCTGCCTCCTTTTGAGCCAGCTGCTACAGCTGATATAAAATTTTTATCCTGGAAAACAGCTCTGCTCCTAGAAATAACCTCTGCAAGACGAGTCTCAGAGCTACAGGCATTCATGGCTGTGGAACCTTTTATCATTTTCCATCCAGATAGGGTTTCTCTAAGGACAAACCCCACTTTTATGCCTAAGGTAGTGTCCAGTGTGGCCCTCAACCAAACTCTTCATTTGCTTACCTTTTACCCAAACCCACAGAATAAGGGTGAGAAACTTCTGCACTCTTTGGACACACAGACAGCTGCACTTCTACTTGGACAGAACCAAAGCTTTCAGAAAGACTGAGCAATTACTGGTAGCATATGCTGCAGGATCACAAGGAAAGGCTATCTCAAAGCAGACTATTTCAAAGTGGATAGGTCACTGCATTCGTCTATGCTATTCAAAACATGGCAAATCAGTGCCCAAGGGCATTAGGCCACATTCAACCAGAGCAGCAGCCACTTCAACAGCCTTCCTCAGAGGAGTGCCCACCAAAGACATTTTAGAGGCTGCTACCTGGAGTTCAGTGCAGGCTTTGCCACTGCACTTCTGCAGGGCCTCATAGCCGCTCCTAATTCTATTTAGTTCCAGCCACCCAACCTTAGCTTTGGGATTCAACCCAATTGTAGTGACTGCAACAGTGAAACACGATGAACATAGTACAGTTGTGTACCTACCATAAATGTAGATGTTAGAGTGTATTCACTGTTGCAGTCCAGGTTACCCACTCATCATCTCCCTTATCTTTGCTGGACCTTATCTGTACTTCTCTATTCTATGCAACCTATGTGTGGTGTATTTGCTTGCAGATGAAGGAAACTTGTTATTTAGTGCATGCATGCTTTATTGACATATTTTTAGCCTACCCTTTTGGGGGCACCTGACATCAGGGGCAAGAAAAAAAAATGGCGTCAGCTGCATCTTTTATACCCCTGGCGCACTGACGTCAGGGAGCAGGCTACAGCAACCGACGCCGGACCTAGACTTTGGAATTCAGGCCGACTGTGTGTAGCCTGCCAGCAGAATAACCCAATTGTAATGACTGCAACAGTGAATACACTCAAACATCTGCATTTATGGTAGGTACACAACTGTACTTTTCTTCTTTCTCAGCATAGGCCTTTGGCTGTACCTCCTGTTCTAGACATTTTTGATGTTTTTTTTCAGAATCTAGTATGGCTCCTGATTCTCTGCCTCCATCTCCTTATAAGTCAGACAGATACTACAGGGTTCCTGACTCCCACAAATTCCTCATTAAAAATCCTGTTGCAGATCCTGAAACCATTTCTCAGAGTCCCAAGGGCATTAAGGCCTCTACTGCTAAAAATCCTACCCCTTCTGATAGAGATTCCAGGGCACTGGATAGATGAGGTAAGAAGGTTTACACTTCTGCAACCTTGGCAATCAGGGCTTTAAACTGTCAATGTCATATGCTTAAATATCAACAGCATATCATGGGACTGCTTAAACAGAAAATTATGTTAATTTCTGACTGTGTGGAAAATAAAGATTTACAAGATTTATTGCATTCAGCTGAACAAGTTGGAAAACATACTTTGCAAAGTGGTTTTAATTCTTTGGAGGCCTCTTGCAGGGCTGCTGTAACTGGGTCTGTGCTAAGAAGGCATGCTTGGATCAAAGAGCAAACTCTGCCTGATCATGTTAAAGCAAAATTGTTGGATGCTCCTTTACAACAGGACCGCCTCTTTGGTAATAAGGCTGAAGAAGTTTTAAAAAAGATGGAAGATAAAGCTAAATCTATGCAAACTGTGAAATAATTCTTACAAGTGCAACTTCCCAGATTTAGTAGGCACTGCCCTACTAAGAACTGGTCCTTTCCAGTTCCTTTGAGAGCCACTCAAGTCAAACCCAGACATTCCAAAGGCTCCAGGTTTCAGTCACAAGGGACTTTTAGAACAAAGCAATGGGGTGCCTCCACCTCCAAATCTGGAAACAACAAGGCACCTCCCTATGGTAAACCTTCTCAATGACTTCCCTCTACAATTACCAAACACTTGCCTCTTAGCCGCCCCTTTGGGGGGAAAAACTGGCACTTCATGCAAGAAACTGGCAACTTATAACCCAGGACAAATGGGTTTTAAATATAGTATCCCAAGGATATAGATTTCATTTCCACACGTTGCCTGTCCTAAAGTGATGGCCAGACCTGCCCCCAAATCAGTGGGCAGAGGCTCAGAAACAAGTACTGTCCCTCATGAACATGGGGCCTATTCAACCAGTACCAGAAGAGGAAAATGGGCAAGGTTTCTATTCAAGACTTTTCCTGGTACCCAGAAAAGACATATCATGGCCTCCAATTCTGGACTTATCTACTCTAAACACATTTCTGGACATTCCAAAATTCAAGATGCTAACTCTTCAATAGTTACTTCTTATGCTAGGCAAAGATGCATGGTTGATAACTCTAGATTTAAAAGAGGCTTACCTGCATATCCCAATCAGGGAATCTTGCAGAAGATACCTCCGCTTCAAAGCAGGCTACTTGCATTACCAGTTCCTCACTGCCCTTTGGCTTATGTACTGCGCCCAAGGTCTTCACAAAGTGCCTGGCTCCAGTAGTTGCATTTTGCAGGTAAATACATATTCAAATATATCCATACCTGGACGATTGTCTAATTCAGGCAAAAAACAAGGACATTCTTCTAAAGCATCTGGCGTTTGTAAAAAGGGTTCTAACTTGTCTGGGGTACACCATAAATTCAAAGAAATCACAACTGGTACCTTCTCAAAAAAATTACATTCCTGGGTGCAAGCTTGAATACAACTGCCCAGATGGCTTACCTTAGCCAGAAAAGCAAATTCATTTGGTAACTTACTTCAAACAGGTGACCACAAAAACCCTGCTATCTGCAAGACAAATTCTGCAAACCTTTGGGTTCATGGCCTCCTGCATTCTTCTAATTCCATATGCAAGACTGCATATGAGTAAACTTCAGTGGTACTTAAAAAGCTTATGGAGTCAACATTGTCACAGCCTGGAAACAATGATTCCTATCATACCTTGCCTGCAACTAGAGTTCCTATGGTGGGCAGAGACCTGCCATCAAAACAAGAGACTGCCATTCACTCCACCCCCTGCTGCCCAAACCCTAACAGACGCATCAGACTATGCTTGGGGGGGCTCATCTGGCAGGGAAGTGCATTCAGGGCAAATGGAGCCCAAATCAAATGCACCTTCATATCAGTCAGAAAGAGATGCTAGCTGTACATAATGCACTGATAGCCTTCAAGGACTACCTTCATCCAGGCAATTACTAATAAAGGCAGACAACACCACAGTTATGTGGTACATAAACAAGCAGGGGGGTACACACTCCCACCCCCTCCGCAGACTAGCCATGACATTGTGGAACACGGCCTTGACCTACCAAATACAACTACAAGCTCAATTCTTGCCAGGAAAGCTGAATACTCTAGCAGACAAACTAAGCAGAAAACTCATGCACCCACACAGATGGAAACTGGAACCACGAATTTTCAACATGTTGACATGCAAATGGGTGAGTCCAGACAGAGATCTTTTTGCCTCACCCCAGAACTATCAGTTGGACAAATTCTGCACAAGAACTCATCACAAAAAAGCATGGAAAGTGGATACTCTATCATTCAGCTAGAAAATCCTATCAGTCTATGCTTTCCCCCTCTGCCTCTTCTCTCCAAAGTCGTACTAAAAGTCAAACAGGACAAACCAAAAATGATTCTGATTGCTCTAGACTGGCCTCGCCAACACTGGTACCCACTCCTGCGCAATGTGTCGCATCTTCCACCATGGCACCTGCCTCAGACACCTTACTTACTGTCTCAGCAGAACAACCAAATTCTGCACACTCAACTCCAAACTTTGAATCTTGCAGCGTGGCTAATCACCTAAATTCACCCTTAGCATCCCTCATTAAACCTGTGATGGATGTCATTTTGGAGGCAAGAAGGCCTAGTACTAGAAAATCTTATGCTGACAAATGGTAAAGATTTTGTGCCTGGAATCCGTCACAAGGAATAAGCACAGCAGTGCCCAATATTCCTCGGATTTTACAATACTTAACTGAGATGCTTCTCAAGGGCCTGTCCTTTTCTTCCATAAAAATCCATGCCTCAGCCATTTCTGCTCATTACAACACAGAACCTCTCCTCTTCTCTCACCCTCTGCTAAAGTAGTATCTCAGAGGGGCCAAAAACTTAAGAACACCCAGGAGAGCTCCAACCCCTTACTGGGACCTCAATTTTGTATTGGAAAAACTCACTCTCCCTCCTTTCGAACCAGCTGCTACTGCAGACTTAAAATTTCTCTCCTGGAAATCAGCTTTCCTTTTAGCAGTCACTTCAGCTAGAAGGATTTCTGAATTGCAGGCTCTTATGGCAATGGAGCCTTTCATTATTTTTCATGCGAACAGGGTGTCTCTCAGGACCAATCCATCCTTCATGCCTAAGGTTGTATCCAGTGTGGCTCTTAATCAGACCATTCATTTGCCAACTTTCTTTCCCAATCCACAGAACAAGGGGGAGTGGATTCTGCATTCATTGGATATACACAGACAACTTAGATTTTACTTAAACAGGACAAAATCTCTTAAGAAAATCAGAACAACTACTGGTGGCATTTGCTGCAGGGGCAGAGGGAAAGGCTATTTCAAAGCAGGCTATTTCCAAATGGATAAGCCATTGCATTTGTTTCTGCTATATGCACCATGGTAAAACTATCCCCCAGGGGAGCAGATCTCATTCTACCAGGGCTGCATCTACTTCTACAGCCTTTCTCAGAGGTGTTCCTTCCAGAGACATTCTAGAGGCTGCTACCTGGAGCTCAGTTCATACGTTCACCAAACATTACCATTTACCTTTTTTCTCTAAATCCAGAGCTGGCTTTGCCACCTCTGTCCTGCAGGGCCTTATAGCTGGTCCTAATGCTTTATAAATCCATCCTCCCAACCATAGCTTTGGGAATCTACCCAAATGTAATGACTGCAACAGTGAATACATTCAAACATCTACATTTATGGTAAGTGTACACAACTGTACTTTCCTTTCTTGGAAAACTGCATTTTTGTGGCTATCTCGTCTGCCAGGAGGGTATTGGAACTTCAAGCCTTGTCCATTAAAGTTCCTTACATGGTCTTACAATAAGGATAGGGTTTCCCTGCGCACTAACCCTTCCTTTCATCCTGAAGTGGCTTTGGAAACCAATAGTAATCAAACAGTCAATCTTCCTGTTTTCTTTCCAAATTTCCAAAATAGGGGTGAGTACAAGCTACATTTGTTTGATGTACATAGTCAACTGAGGTTTTATTTACACAGAACAAAATCCTTCTGTAAATTAGACCAACTGTTTGTGTCCTATTCCAAACCATTCCTAGGCAAACCTATTTCTAAAGTCACCATTGCTCGCTGAATTTCCCAATGTATCATCCAGGCATATTCTGATAAAGGTATTTCCCCCTCCGGGTTAGATTAAAGCCCATTCCACTATGGCAACTTCAGTGGCCTTCTGGTCTAGAGTGTCGCTGGATGACATTTGTTCTGCAGCTACTTGGTCTTCCTCTCATACCTTCATATCCCATTACAAATTGGACATTGTATCCAGGAGTAGGGCATCCTTTGGCTCCGCGGTGCTCCAAAATATCCTTCCATGAGCACCACCCAGATGTTGGTAGCTGGGGACTCTTCAGATAAAGAAGTTATGTACTCACCATAACGTTCCATCTGAGTAGTTGTTACTTCATTTGCCTTTGACCATCCCCCCTCCTTCCCCTGACCTTATCACTGTTGTCTTATCCTGGTGTATGGAAGAGGTGCACGCTGGTTGCTCTCTTGGTTATGTTTGGCTTAGATTTGGGGGGAGCCTTTAGTGAAAAGGTCCTTTTGGGTCAGGCTTATGTTTTCTGATACAGCAAACTCTATCTGAGGGAAGGAGGGAGACAGAGAGGCATTGTGGGTAAGGGGAGGAGCTTAGATCTCAGATCCAGATACCCACAGGTTGAAGACAAATGAAGTACAACTACTCAGATGGAACATTATAGTGAGTACATAACTTCATTTTTTTTCTCCAAACTGTGTATTTATCCAGGCCAGCCACCACCAACAAACAAAGCAGTTATTTCCTTGGAATTAAAATACTTAAATAAAGGCCGTCAGACCTTAAGGGCATTTTACACAAACCTTCACAGTGTATTTAGCACACCCAATCACCATAGCCCAAAAACAATTAATTTGAACTTTTCATCAATTTTCATAAATTGGCCTCTTAAAGTTTTTTAACCACCACAAACTCAAAATAATTTCATAAGCTGTCGCAATTACAAATTCTAGACTGTGAATTTCAGTCAGCTTGCAAAGCTGTTGCCATGTCACATTTCACTTCTAAGGGCTGCCACTCTTGGCATTTGTATTCTCTGACAGAATCATAGGGTTAAAAAGGAGGCTAAATGAAGGGTCAGAGACAAGAAGTAAGGTAGAAGGATTCCTCTCTGACAAACTACATTTGAACAGAAGAAGCAGGCAGAGAATCCTCTCTTCTCACTGTTATGTCCTTTATATTTAGAGCTGTTGGCAAGCAAAATAAGGATTCACAAATTCAAGGCTGTAATTGGTATACTTAAAAAAAGTCTTTTTTTGTATATGATATTATTTTGTACTTTATAAATGGAGCAAAGACATTTCAGTTTTTTGAACTTTTTCTAGTCTGTTTCAGGTTGCTTTTGAGATGTAAAATAAATTATGATAAAACAAAGACTATAGTTGTAAACTATGATGCCACTCACGAACTGGTTCAGCGATACAAATATTTATGGGTGTGACGATGTGTGGTATTGACAGCTATGCCAGGCGAAAAAATGCAGTGGATGTGTAACATATGCCAGCAAAATTAGCTAGAATTTTGTAAATTATGTCATTTGTGTATCAAACTGATTGGAACAGATGCCTGTGTTTAAAAATGCATTTGTAAAGTTGCTGGTGTTAAAAATATATCAACAGTGTGCCCTGCTGGACAGAAATATACATGTATATCAGACTGTACTGTATTGCAACTGTTTAAATGTATATGTTTTAACAGAGGATACTGAAATAGAAGGCTCAGCTCCAGCGAACTTTGAAAAATAGTAGGAAATTAAATTACTAGGCTTAGGCCATAAAGATGTTACTTCATAGTTTTGAATAAAGTCAGAGATGCAGTGTCTGTAAGACGTATGGTTTATTAGTTCCTGTAGTAAGAGTGGAAATTGTTTTATGACTTCTAGGACATGCAGCAGATCTTATGCAAGGCTGTGTGTGTGTGTGTGTGTGTGTGTGTGTGTGTGTGTGTGTGTGTGTGTGTGTGTGTGTGTGTGTGTGTGTGTGTGTGTGTGTGTGTGTGTGTGTGTGTGTGTGTGTGTGTGTGTGTGTGTGTGTGCGCGCGTGTGTGTGTATTATTGACATACACGTGCTGAATCCTGGCAGTGTCTAGCAATGGGGGGGTTGCATATGAACCAGAAGTCAGATGACCCAGATGTATGTGATGTCATTCTGGAATGCATCACTAAAATAACATTTAATACTAGTTGACTCTGAAGTCTCATAGCACTCTGTTTCTTGGAACCTGACATAAAAGGATTCCTCACCCACTTCATCTTGCCTTGCACTAGTAAGGGACTAGGGAATAATAATTTCCTGTGGTTGAAACTCTGGTGTTTGTTGTAAATAGATATTTAGTATTTTCATGTTCTTTTCCTATTTATTATTAAATATATTTAAATTTTTCATTGTGGCTGGTCCTTTTAGAGAATACTTTAACCTTTGAGAATACTCTGGTGACACTGTAGCCACTCCTGAAAGCCTTACTGCATTGGTTAAAGCACTACCATTTGTACTAATATTAATTTCACTCAGTATAATTGGGTATATTTGTAAGAGTCTTAGAGTAGCTGGTTTGGGAGTGTCTGGTGGCAGTAACTACCTTATAGTCTGGGCAGAAGGGGCATAGCTAGTAAACCTGTTCCAGCCTTTCCCAGGTGCATGTGCGTGCGTGTGTGTCAGCTGTTTGGGGCAGAGAAGCGAAGCACTGATTTTACAGAGAATGGTGCTGGAGGACTTGGCTTGGACAGTCTGTTGAGGACTTAACTCAACAGCTGTGTCAGTGGGGAACCTTATTCAGGACCTGGGAGAGGCAGAGAGAGAAACCCAGACCCCAGGCTGTGTGTTTTCCCTTTGTGCTCTTAAGGGAAATTGTGCTGATGCAGAGAGCTGCATCTGGAAATACTGGGTGTATCTGTTTATCTGTTTTTGTTCCAAATGAAATGTCCCTCTCCAGTGTCAGTGGTGAGGATTCAGGCTCCTTGATTACTGGCCCAGAGAGGGGATGTGATGAGATGAAGTTTTTAGGTATATGGATTAAAAAGGATTCTGTTATGAAAGCTAAGGATGTGAAGTTGTTCTGTCTTGCCGTTCATTCTTATAGATAGGTTCAGAGCCAATCCTCTGCTCCGAGTCAGCCTACTACAAAGCTCCAGGTCTTCAGACAGCTCAAGGCCAAGTACCTATCCCATGATGCACCTGGAGTTACCTCAGATCTAGTTTGCCACTGCACTAGATCAGGGGATGTTCTTCGTGTTTCACTGTTGCAGTCATTTCATTTAGGTTATCTGCTTGTAGTAGCCCACAGTTGGCCTGATTAACAATGTCTTGGGTTCTGCGTCGGTTGCTGTCCCTTCTTCCATGATGTCAGGTCATCAGGGGTATAAAACATGCAGCCGATGCCATTACATCAGTCTTTCTTGCCATGCAGTGCCCGAAGCAGAAGCAGTTTGCAAGTGCTGGTTGGCCAACTCCTGAAATTTTCCTTTTCGAGTTTCGGAACCGAAGTCTTCAACTAAAGCTAAGTACCGCATTGGGGAAACTTTTTCCTGCTCCTTACTAATGTCAGTAAAAGTTAATAATTGCATTACTTGTGGAAACTTTCATTCGTACTGTATTCCTTGCCTAGGCCCTGACCATGACGTACCTTGCTGTCGGTTTTGTGCTTTATTTATTCAGCACACTATCCATCGTCGGTACATTTTTGCCTCTAAATATTTCGGTTCTCGGTTTAATTATCCAGAAATGTCATCGGTTAGCCCATCCGACTACCAGGATTCCGAAAAAACGCAAAGATTAAGACAGAGACAGGCTGCTGAGGTCCAAAGCTGCCGATGACTCTTCTCCTAAGCCAGTCGCCAGTTCGCCGCTACTCAGTGAGATGCTTTCGCAGCCCCTGATACCCGCTACTTCTGATTCGCAGGCCTCTACTGAGACCCATTTGGAGTCCGGTATGCCGCTAGATGCTTCAACTGTGGAACCTGTGGCTGTCTCTACCTTGAATGGGTCCGGAGCCGCTGTGCAGGCACCGGCTTCTGAGGGTGTATTCAGGCCTACGGACTTGCATATTAAACCGATGCCTTTTTCTTCATTTAGGCCTAAATCTTGAACCATGCCTAAGAAACCGACGTCCAGGCTGCATGCTCAGGCCTCTATGCCTAAAAAACAAATGATAAGAATGGCTGAAGATCTTGTAACTCTAATCAGAGGAAGCTAACCTCCCCCTTCTAAGAGACGTAGGACTGAAGTTGTTGATTAATCTTCTGACCAGGATTTAGATTTTTTTTGATTCTTCTGATTATCTGGATTTGCCCTTATCTACTTATGAGGATTATGATGCAGTGGACTCTATTCCCTCTGCTTCCCCTCCAGAGGATTTTTCTTTTGGTGAAACCTTACATACTCTAAGGGAGCATTTCCACTGGGAGAGCCAGGATTTTTCTGATTCAAAAAAGAGGCTTAGGGATTTCTTACTCCTGCCTCCCAGAAAACCTGGCAGATATTACAGGGTTCCTGATTCACACAAGTTCCTTTTTAAAAGTCCTATTACAGACCCAGAGACTATTTCACAGGGACCCAAGGGCATTAAGGCTTCTACTGCTAAAAATCCTACCCCTTCTGATAGATACTCCAGGGCGCTGGATAGATGGGGTAAGAAGGTTTACACTTCTGCAACCTTGGCCATTAGGGCTTTAAACTGCCAGTTTCGTGTGTTAAAGTATCAACACCATGTTATTGGATTGCTTAAATAGAAAATGTTGTTGGTTCCTGACTCTGCTGAAAATAAAGAATTACAGGATTTAATGCATTCTGCTGAACAGGTTGGAAAACATACTTTGCAATGTGGATTTGATTCATTAGAGACCCCTTGCAGGGCTGTTGTTACTAAGTCTGTGCTCAGAAGACATGCTTGGCTTAAGGAGCAGTCTTTAGCTGATCATGTTAAAGTTAACTGTTGGATGCTCCCTTAAATCAGGACCGCCTGTTTGGCAACAAGGCTGAGGAAGTTCTTAAAAAGATGGAAGATAAAGCTAAATCAATGCAAACTGTTAAATATTTCTTACAAGTTCAGCCTCCTAGATTTAGTAGGCACTGGCCCTCTAAGAATTGGACTTCCAGCCCCTTCCAGGTCTTCTCAAGCCAAACCCAGACACAGCAGAAACTCCAGGTTTCAATACCAGGGGGCACACAAGACTAAGCAGTGGGGGGTTTCTGCACCCAAATCTGGGAGTACTAAGACTCCCCCCTATGGAAAACTGTCTCAATGATTTGTTTTTAAATCTTCCAAGCACTTCCCAACTGAATACTCCTTTAGGTGGAAAGATTGGTCTGCAGGCCAAAAATTGGGAGCTCATTACCCAGGACAAATGGGTTTTAAATGTAGTGTCCCAAGGATACAGATTTCAGTTCCACATGTTACCAACACCAATTGGGTGGCCAGATCTACCCCCAAATCATTGGACAGAGACACAAAATCAAGTTCTCTCTCTATTAAGCATGGGGGCTATTCAGTTGGTACCAGAAGAGGAAAAGGGACAAGGTTTCTATTCGAGACTTTTCCTGGCACCCAGAAAAGGCAATACTTGACGTCCTACCCTGGACCTTTCTACCCTAAAGACCTTTCTGGTGGTCCCAAAATTCAAAATGCTGACTCTTCACCAGCTGCTTCCTATGCTAGGCAAAGATGCATGGTTGGCAACACTAGACTTAAAAGAAGCATACCTGCACATCCCTATCAGGGAGTCTTGCAGAAGATACCTAGCATCAAAGCAGGCTACATGCTCTGCCATTTGGCTTATCTACTGCGCCCAGGGTATTCACAAAGTGCCTAGCTCCAGTCGTTACATTTTGCAGGCAAAGAAATATTCAGATATACCCATACCTGGACGATTGTCTAATTCAGGCAGAAAGCCAAGACATACTTTTGAATCATCTGGCCTTTGTTCAAAGGGTACTGACTTGTCTGGGGTACACCATAAACGAAAATAAATCGTACCTTGGTACCCTGTCAAAAAATTATATTCCTGGCATCAGGCTTGAATACAACTTCCCAGATGCCTTTCCTCACGCCAGAGAAACTGATTCAATTGACAACCTACTTCAAACGAGTGGCCGCAAAAACCCAGTTATCTGCAAGGTAAATACTGCAAGCCTTTGGGTTCATGGCCTCCTGCATTCTTCTAATTCCATATGCAAGGCTGCATATGAGGAAACTACAATGACATCTCAAAAGTCTGTGGTGTCAGCATTCACAGGATCTAGAAGCAATGATTCCTATCATACCTTGCCTACGCCTAGAGTTCCTTTGGTGGGCAGAGGCATGCCACCAAACAGGGGACTACCATTCACACTACCCCCTGCCGCCCAAACCTTAACAGACACATCAGACTATGCATGGGGAATTCACATTGCAGGGAAGTGTATTCAGGGAAAATGGAACACAAGTCAAATGCACCTGTGCATAAATCAAAAGGAAATGTTAGCTGTACAGAATGCTCTGACAGCCTTCAAGGACCACATTCTTCCAGGGCAACTAATGGTAGACTGGTAACACCACTGTCATGTGGTACATAAACAAGCAGTGGGGCACACATTCTTACTCCTTCTGCAGACTAGCCATGGCATTGTGTGGGACAGCCTTGAACTACCAAGTGAATCTACAAGCTCAATTCCTGCCAGGAAAACTAAATACACTTGCAGACTGACTAAGCAGAAACCTAATGGACCCACATGAGTGGAAAGTGGAACCAAGGATTTTCAACATGTTGACAAGCAAATGGGGGTGCCCAGATATAGACCTGTTTGCCTCCCCCCAGAATCATCAATTGGACAAATTTTGCACAAGGATTCCCCACAAGCTAGCTTGGAAAGTGGATGCTCTACCCTTCAGCTGGAAAAAAAACTATCAGTTTATGCCTTTCCTCCTCTGTCTCTGCTCTCCAAGGTACTACTAAAGATCAAAAAGGACAAGCCAAGGACAATTTTAATTGCACCCGACTGGCCACGACAGCACTGGTACACCCCCTCTTGCGCAGTCTCGCTTGGCCCCATGGCACCTGCCTCAGACTCCCTCCCTGTTGTCTCAGCAGGAGAACCAGATTCTGCACCCTCAGCTGCAAACCCTGTACCTAGCAGCTTGACTAATTACCTAATATCTCCTTTACCATCCCTCAGTAAATCGGTGATGGATGTCATTTTAGAGGCAAGGAGGCCTAGTACTAGAAAATCTTATGCTGCAAAATGGAAAAGATTTTGTGCCTGGAACCAATCTCAAGGGATGAGCGCAGCAGTGCCCAGTTTACCTCAGATTCTACAATACTTGACTGAGATGCTTCATAAGGGCTTGTCCTGCTCCTCCATCAAAGTTCATGCCTCAGCCCTTTCAGCTCATTATAGCATGGAGCCCCCCCCCCCCCCCCTCACCCAGTGCTCAAGCAGTTCCTCAGCGGGGCCAAAAATTTAAGGCCACCCAGGAGAGCTCCAACTCCATCCTGGTACCTTAACTTTGTCCTGGAGAAACTCACTCTTCCTCCTTTTGAGCCAGCTGCTACTGCAGATTTAATATTCCTTTCCTGGAAAACAGCTTTCCTTTTAGCAATCACTTCTGCTAGAAAGGTATCTGGATTACAGGCCCTTGTGGCAGTGGAGCCTTTCATCGTCTTTCATGCAGACAGAGGGTGTCCCTCAGAACCAATCCCTCCTTCATGCCCAAGGTGGTATCCAGTGTGGCTCTTAATCAGTCCATTCATTTCCCTACCTTCTTTTCTAACCCACAGAACAAAGGGGAATGGATACTGCACTCCTTAGATGGGCACAGACAACTTAGATTCTACTTGGACAGGACTAAACCTCAAAGGAAATTTGAACAACTGCAGGTGGCATTTGCTGCAGGGACAGAGGGCAAAGCTATTTCAAAGCAAACCATTTCAAAATGGATAGGCCACTGCATTCATTTCTGCTATAAGCACCGTGGAAAACCTATCTCACAGGGCATCAGACCCCATTCAACCAGGGCTGCATCTGCCTCTACAGCCTTTCTCAGGGGTGTCCCTACAAGGGACATCCTAGAAGCTGCTACCTGGAGTTCTGTACATACTTTCACCAAGCAGTATCATTTGCCAATTTTCTCTAAATCCAGAGCTGGTTTTGCCACTGCAGTCTTGCAGGGCCTTATAGCTGGTCTTAATTCTATTTAAATTCCTCCTCCCAACCTTAGCTTTGGGAATCTACCCAAATGTAATGACTGCAACAGTGAAACACGAAGAACATAGTACAGTTGTGTACACTTACCATAAATGTAGATGTTAGAGTGTATTCACTTGCAGTCCTGGTTAGCCTCCCTCCAGCCCCCTTTCTACATTAGGCTATACCTCTACTCTCACTTACTATGCTCAGAAAGCTTTTTGGTGCATTTGCTTTTTTTGTTGGAGGTATGTCCTTGTATTTATAGATTTAATTGCTTCCAATTAGGGGGGCATCTGACATCTGGGGCAAGAAAAACTGATGTAATGGTGTCGGCTGAATGCTTTATACCCCTGACGACCTGATGTCATGGAAGAAGGGACAGCAACCGACACAGGACCCAAGACATTGTTAATCAGGCCCACTGAGGGCTACTGCAAGCAAATAACCCAAATGTAATAACTGCAACAGTGAATACACTCGGACATCTACATGTATGGTAAGTGTACACAACTGTACTTTCCTCAGCATAGCTCGGGCCAGTAAAAATTTATTATTAAAAATTTTCTAATAACTTTGTTATTTCTACTATTTAGCTTTAACTTTATCTTCTTTAGCATTTAAATCTCTATAGTGTGTATTCCTTTGTGTGCCTTTTCATATTTAAATGTATCTTTTGGCCTTCGTTCCTTTCTAAAGGCCTTTATAATTAGTGTAGTTATATAGTTAAATACCACAAAATAGAGCCTAGAGCAGTGTACAAAATCACTAAAAAATAAAAAAAATACGCTGCTGCAGCTAGATACACTAAATTCTCCCAGCTTATTGCAAAACACATTCCACAAGTTCAGATTGAGCACTTTCTTCCCTTTGAATAGGGATTTCATCAGAATCTAACACAACCTCTAACATTTCCCCTTAAATAGTAAAATACTTACATCATTCAATTAACTTCATAAAGGAACCCATTCCTTATTTGAATTGCAATATGTCACATTTTAAAAACTAAGCTACTAAAACTCCACTTTTTTAATAAAACTTTTTATAAAAGCATACAGTGTACGTGAATATAATAATTTGTAAAGAAAATGTAATGTGTATAAAAAACCTAAAACTTATAAATGCTAAAAAATAACTATCTCATTAAAGCTGCTTTTTTGTGTAGCAAGGGCTTGATGGAAATCTTATCATTAAGTCCTGGGTCTTGACTTGCCTGTAACTCAATTTGCCACCTTACCTCTCTTTCCTCAGTATGACTTCAAAAAGTCACCTCCTCTAGGATTTTGCAACACTTTCTAATATGGCAAATTCAAATTCAGAAAAATTAGGGCATACAATAGAATCCTTATATAGTGCATTGTTCATGTTACTAGTGGATATTTACATGTTCATATATCCTGTCCCTTAACCGCCTCAGTCTTACCTACATAAAAACTGGGACAGGATTTACACATAGCCAAATACACCACTCCTGTAGTCTGACAATTGTCGAATCTCACCCGGGTTTTTAAAGTATTGGCTATCATAGCATTCTCTTCTGTGCATATATATTTACATTGAGAGCAAGTACCACATCTTTTCGTACCATACCTTCCCTTATTTTTTGGTACTTCCTCAAAACATTTTTTCAGATTTGTTCCTGTCTTGTACACAAAGGTAGGTCTGGAGCCCACTACCGACCACAACTTCGAATTATTCTTTTAAATGGCCCAATTATTTTCTACTATTTTTTTCACCTCATTAGCCTTATCACTGTAAGGAACCCCCATACGTCTTTCAAATTCTTTGTTTTCTTCCCCCTCACTGCATTAGTCTTCAATGATACAACACGGGTTACCTAATAGGGGCTTGCATTTCTTTCCCCACTCATTCCTTACATATTTCACATAGTCTGAAATAACTTTAATGGGGTACCCTCTTTCCTTGAATAAATTGGCTACTTTGTGTAGTTCCTCATCCACTTTTTCCTCATTGGATGTCATTCTTTCTACTCAAATGAGTTGCCCTTTAATAATACTACTTTTTTGATGTAGAGGGTGACTACCAGTGTACTGTAAATAAGAGTTGCTGAAAGTGGGTTTCCTAAACACCTTGGATTTAAAACTGTTATTCACCTGTTGAATATGGGTGTGTAGATAATTAATACCACTGTCATTGTATTCGTATGTAAATCTCAAAAAATTGGTACTTCCATTCAAGTACTTAACCAATTTCTGAATCTTATTCTCGGGGACCCTTCCATAAAATCAAGATGATATCCTGGAACCTTGCATACAAATTCATGTATTGAACAAACTCACTCTTAAAAACCTTGTTATGTTCCCACTCTAGTAAAACTAAGTTGGCATAAATGGGGGCACAAGAAGCCCCCATTGCTACACCTTTGTGTTTAAAATATTCTACTTCGAAGAATATGTAATTGTGATCCAGTACTATCTCCATGAATTCAATAATTAAATGTATCTTTTCATCCATAATTTTAGTATTCCTATGTATACTCTCATTGAACCATTCCATTCCTTCCTTTGTTGGAATTGAAGTGTATAAATCTACGATATCAATAATGAGAAAAAGTATGTTTTTATCCCACAATCCTTTTCCAATCCTCCCTAGAAAACCTCTTGTGGATCTTAGGGATCCCAAACATAGTAACCACTATTGGGTTCTTTACCTTCAAAAAGTTGTATAAATCAGGTGATATCCTCTCTTCTATTAAATATTCCTCCACATAAAAATCAATACGTCATTGACTAATGTTTGTCTCATTAATAGAGGATGGCGAATAAGTAGATGAATCATTTAACATTTCGAAAATTTTCTGCAAATATTGAAGGGTGTCTTATATAACTATACCACCCCCCTTATCAGAACTTGTGACTCTTATTGCCTTGTCATTTCTCAACTCTGTCAAGACTTTGTTTTCCTTCTCACTCAAATTTCTCATCGTGGGATTGTCGTTCTTTGACTTTTAACCTATAGGCATCCTCCATAATTGCTTTTTCCAAGATGTTCAAAGTTGGATCTAGGGGTGGGTTGAATACACTCTTAATCTTAGGTTCATTTTTTACCCTGCCCCTCTCACCTATATTTTGATCATGGAAAATATATGCCAAATTTAGTTTTCTTAGGAACATTTTTAACTCTATAATTGTTTTTCTGTAGTCAAAATATCTGGAAGGTACAAATTTCAACCCTTTCATACACAGGGAAAAGTGTTCCTTACTTAAATTAATTCCTGAGAAATTATATATATGGTATCCTTGAAAGGTATGGATAAACCCATCTTGAATAATATTCTCTACCATCTCTCCCTGTTGTTCCTGTTGCTTTTGTTCCTCCATTCTTTCTGTTGACCCCTCTCTTGCTCCAGCCCCACATCCCATTCCTGCCAATATTGAAAATAATGTGGTTCATACCCTTGTCTACCATAATATCCCTTATTGTCTGCTCTTGTATTGCTCTCATACCTTTGCTTTCCTTGATGGACGTTAGTGTAACCTCCTGTTGTATTTTTAAATGACTCTCCCTTTTTAACATCCTTCAAAATGTATGCCCTATTTTCCTTATATTCTTTCAAATCTCTTTCCGTTTTTTTACATTTAGTTTCAAACAACTTATTGCACTTAAAATCCACTTTTTGTATTTTTTTAATACAGTCCTTCATGCTCTGAGAATAAAAGATCACTTTTAATTTTCTCATCTAATTTTTCAGCTTGTCCAATTAGCAAGCTTAACTTGGCATCATTACTTTTGATAATTTTTTCCATCATTTCCAGCCCATATCTGTTGAACATTTCTACAAACTCTACTATCAAATTCTCATCTTTATCAATTCCAAAGGGAAATTTGTAAACCTTCAATCCCTTTAGGACTACTGTTTTCTTTACACATTCAGAGAAATAACAATTTCAAGCTGCAATTTTTAATAACAAACATTTTTGATTCAAAGGAAAAAATCATGTCTTTAACACTGCAATTCAGTCTGTCCTCACTTGTTTTGGAAACACCATAAGATTTGTTAAAATCAATATTATCTGGAAACAAAAACTGTTTCCCCAACAAATAATCAAACCCTAACACATTTCCAGCCTCATTGTGTAGTTCATTAGTTCTTTCAGAATTTGCAAATCTGTTTTTACTATAAACAACCTGCTGGTTGCTGTGAGCTTGACCAGACACTAAATTAACGCTTTCCTGCTGCCGAACAGCAGTACCTGCTTGTTTGGGCTTCGCCCTAGTCCTTATTGCTTCGTTTGCCTCAGTATTGACCTTTTGAAAGATCACCATACCGTGGGGACTCATTTGGACCTTGTTAAATTCCTTCCTTATTTCCACCGTATCTTCTCCACTCACAGCATTTAGTGGCTGTTCTTTTCTCGTCCCACAGCTGATGACATCACTATCGGGGGACGAATGCAGTTTCCTTTTGCTGTATCCTCCTTTACTCGAGTCTTCTGGTTGGGTGAGGAGTTCCATTAGTCTGGTGAGTTCCCCTTTTACGATAGCCAGCTCTGAATGAACTCTGAGTTCCTCATGCTGCACAGGGGAAAATAACATTGGTATGTACTGGAGTGACTGTATGCCGCAAAGGCACCACACCACCAACTAATTACCACAAAATAGAGCCTCGAACAGTGTACAAAATCAATAAAAAAAATACACTGCTGCAGCCAGATACACCAAATTCTTCCATTTTGTTTCAAAACAAGTTCCACAAGTTCAGATTGAGTGCTTTCTTCCCTTTTGAATAGGGATTTCATCAGAATCTAACACAACCTCTAACAATTTCCCCTTAAATAGTAAAATACTTGCTGACATCACTCAATTAACTTCATAAAGGAACCCACCCATTCCTTATTTGAAATACAATGTCACATTTTAAAAACTAAACTACTAAAACTCCACATTCTTTAATAAAACTTTTTTATAAAAACATACAGTGTACATGAATTTAATAATTTGTAATGAAAATGTAATGTGTATAAAAAACCTAAAACTTATAAATGTTAATAAAATAGACAATCTCATTAAAGCTGCTTTATTGTGCAGCAAGTGCTTGATGGAAATATTATCAAAGTCGTGGGTCTTGACTTGCCTGTAACTTAATTTGCCACCTTACCTCTCTTTCCTCAGTATGACTTCTAAAGTCACCTCCTCTAGGATTTTGCAACACTCTTTCTAATATGGCAAATTCAAATTCAGAAAAACTAGGGCATACAAAAGAATGCTTATGTAGTTCATTGTTCATATTAGTAGTGGATATTTGATATGTATGTTCATATATCCTGTCCCTTAACCGCCTCAGTCTTACCTACATAAAAACTGGGACAGGATTTACACGTAGCCAAATACACCACTCCTGAAGTCTGAAAATTACCCTGGTCGAATCTCACCCGGGTTTTTAAAGTATTCGCTATCGTAACATTCTCTTCTGTGCATATATATTTACATTGAGAGCAAGTACCACATCTTGTCGTACCATACCTTCCCTTATTTTTTGGTACTTCCTCAAAACATTTTTTCAGATTTATTCCTCTCTTGTACACAAAAGTGGTAAGCCCAATGAGGTGAAAAAAATAGTAGAAAATAATTGGGCCATTTTAAGGAATAAATCGAAGTTGTGGTCAGTAGTGGAATCCAGACCCACTTTTGTGTACAAGACGGGAGCAAATCTGAAAAAATGTTTTGAGGAAGTACCAAAAAATAAAGGAAGGTATGGTACGACAAGATGTGGTACTTGCTCTCAATGTAAATATATATGCACAGAAGAGAATGTTATGATAGCCAATACTTTAAAAACCCGGGTGAGATTCGTCCGGGGTAATTGTCAGACTACAGGAGTGGTATATTTGGCTGTGTGTAAATTCTGTCCTAGTTTTTATGTAGGTAAGACTAACAGGACGGTTAAGGGACAGGATATATGAACATACTAATCAAATATCCACTAGTAATATGAACAATGCACTATATAAGCATTCTATTGTATGCCCTAGTTTTTCTGAATTTGAATTTGCCATATTAGAAAGTGTTGCAAAATCCTAGAGGAGGTGACTTTAGAAGTCCTACTGAGGAAAGAGAGGTAAGGTGGCAGATAAAGTTACAGGCAAGTCAAGACCCAGGACTTAATGATAAGGTTTCCATTAACCCCTTGATGCACAAGAAAGCAGCTTTAATGAAATAGTCTATTTTTTTAGCATTTATACGTTTTAGGTTTTTTATACACATTACATTTTCATTACAAATTATTATAGTCATGTACACTGTATGTTTTTATAAAAAGTTTTATTAAAGAATGTGGAGTTTTAGTAGTTTAGTTTTTAAACTGTGACACATTGTATTTCAAATAAGGAATGGGTTCCTTTATGAAGTTAATTGAGTGATGTCAGAAAGTATTTTACTATTTAAGGGGAGATGTTAGAGGTTGTGTTAGATTCTGATGAAATCCCTATTCAAAGGGAAGAAAGTGCTCAGCCTGAACTTGTGGAACTTGTTTTGCAATAATCTGGGAGAATTTGGTGCATCTGGCTGAAGCAGTGTATTTTTTTGTAGTTAATATAGCTATTTTGTGCCTTTGATAAGTGACATTTTTGTCACAGTTTTTGATATTTAGAAGTGTTTAGCTATCTAAAGTGTGTGTGTGTGCTGTAACACTTTGTCACAGCATATTTAGCCCATAGGTTTTGTCAGGGCTTATTTAAATAGCTTTTGGGTGTGTCTCTTACTATATTGTAGTAGTTTTTCACTTGATACTGTGCTGTTCTTCAAGCTGCGGTGGTGGTGCTGCGATAGCGTTGTTGCCTCACAGTTAGACGTTGCTCGTTCGATTCTCAGTTAGAGCGTCTTCTGTGTGGCGACATGCGTGAATGGGCATTCCTTCGTTGAAGGTTGTGCGTTAGGCCCGGCAAGCCAGTACGTAAAACTCTATTGCCAATCATTAGCGGACCGGAGTTCTGCTGTGGCGACCCCTAACCGGGAAAAGCCGAAAGACACAAACTGTGCTGTTCATTATGGATGACCAGGATAGGGATAAACATCCTATATCAGGTTTCAAAAAATGTCCAAACTTTGGAGAGAAAATGGCTGTTACAGATAGCCATGTCAAATGTGTATACTGTTTGGGAGCCTTGCACTTTCAGGAAAGTTGCTCCATTTGTCATTCCTTTTCTTCTAGGGTCCTTCAGGAGAGAAAGAGAAAGCTAATTGATAGAGGACTAGTCAAACCGTCATTTCAGGAAGCTTTGAGTGACCAGGACAGGTCTAGTAAATCTTCAAAGTCTTCCAAGGCTTCTACTTCTTCAGAAGTAAAAAAAAAAAAAATCGACATAGGCTCCACAGCCCTCGGAGCCGAGCGTCTTGTCTTTTCGGAGCTGGTCCCCAGTCCTGGAACCAGTATCCGAAGTGCCTAAATTGCCACTCCTGCAATCAGTACCTCCATCCATCCATTCATCTCGGTCCTCGATAAGCCTTTCCGATTTGGATGTGGATCGTGTAGTGCAGTTGTTGTTACAGGCACCGGCGTTTGCAAAATTTTTATCAGCTCCAGCCCAAACGGTTTCGGAATCGAAAACTGTTTTGCCATCTAATTCTCTTCCTCCTCCAAGCCATTCTGGTCCTTCGGAGCCGGAGGAGTCGGACTTAATGATCAATGAGCCTTTGGAGCCGATGCCTGTTCCAGTGTCGTAGGTCCCGTTTACTCGGACGTCCTTGTGATGATCGAGGAGTCTAGGAGCTGACACTCTCCGGTCAGGTCCGGGGAGGATAGTCAGACTGACTTGTCAGTTCCGACTTTGCCTCTTGGGGCTTCGGCTCGGATGAGCTTGGCTCCTACCTCTGGTTCAGAGCCCACTGTCCCGGTGCCAGGTGGATTGACAGTTTCCTTAGATCAATCGGTCCCTTCTCATCGGAGCAGAGGTGCCTTCGAAGCCATGAGGAGAGTTATGTCTCCTAAGACATCTATAAGGTCTGGCTACCACCTCCCCAAAAGAGCCTGTGTCTGCTTCACATATCCTTTCTAAGCATAGAGACCCAGAGCCTCAGGAAGCCTCATTGGGTGGCCCCTGCTCTTCCGAGACCTCACCCGAAGTTCCCACTGATGAGGTTCCCAGGAAGAGAATCTGTAAGAGTAAGCATTTAGAACTCCCCACAGGAGTCTCTCACATCCAATACCGACTTGTATGAATCAGAAGGATCCTCATGGTCCCCCTCTGAGGATATCTCATTTGCTGAGATATTAGAAATCCTAAGGCAGTGGGGTGACTGGCAGTCCACCAACCGTACTGAAGACGAGTCTGTTCTTCTGCAGGCTTTCTGGTCTCAACCCTCCACCTCTTGGGTGTCTCCACCCTTCGATGAGCTTATGGAGCTGGTCTCACGAAGGACGTGGGAGTCTCCAGACACCATGGAGCCTGTCCCCAGGAGGCCCAATAAATTTATTTCTGCCCCTCAGGAAAAGTCCTTTCTTACCAAGGGAGTGCCAGTTGATGCCATGGTGGTGGCGGCAGCCACCAAAAAGGAGATTTCGGAAACTTCTTCCTCTGTCCATCCTCCTAACAGAGATTCTAGGATAGTGGATAGATACAGGAAGCACATGTACAGTACTGCGACTTTTGCACTATGTTCACTGAACTAGCTCACCCTTTTTACGAAACTGCAAAGAGATCTCCTAAAAGAGCTTGGGGATAATCTTCAGGGTACAGTAGCTGCAGGAGCTTCAGATAAAGTTGCCTCCCAGCTTGCTACCCTCAGTTCCATAGTGAACTTGTCCATGCGCCTCATTTCATATACAGCTGATGGAACGAGTAGGGCAGCGGGTACAGGAATTGCTGTTAGGAGACACTCCTGGATGCGCTTGTGTTCCTTCGCTGAGCCCTTTAAGTCATCCTTTGTCAACACCCCTTTTGATGGCTCGTCCCTTTTTGGACCTAAAGTTAAGGAAACTTTGACCAGGTGTGAACAGGATGGAAAGACTCTGCCGTCGGAGTCAATTTTTCCACTTTTACCAGACCCTACCCCATGGGTGAAAGAGGAGGAAAGATGTGGTTCCGAAAAGCCCAAGGAGCCTCTCAGGACACACGTGGTGTCCCCCCCCTCTAGGGGCAGAGGAGGGGGCAATAATGGAAGATGCCACCCTCGCGGCAGAGGGGGGGGTCTGCAAAGCCAAGCCGACAGAGATCAGTTCTTTGGGAAGCCATACCAGCACTCCTGAAATTAGGCCCAACTGTCCTACTCTGGAGGCAGTCGGGGGTCGCTTATCTTGGTATCCAGACGCCTGGCTCAAAGTAACAAACAACAACTGGGTACAAAGTATCATTTCCAGAGGATATTTCATTCCTTTCGCCACACCCCTTCCATTGACAACAAAAATCCCGAACGTTCCACCCAGTTACAGGGAACAGGCAACAGTAGAGGTCCAAACGTTGCTAAGAAAGAGTCATCCAACCAGTCCCAGCAGACCAGATAGGATCCGGAACTTACTCGAGATTCTTTTTAGTTCCAAAAATGACAGGGGACTGGAGACCTATTTTGGACCTCAGCAGACTAAACAGATCTGTCAAGAAAGAGTTCCAGATGGTCACGCTTCAGTTGATATTTCCCTTCTTAAGGAAAGACAATTGAATGTGCTTGATACATCTCCAGGATGAGTACTACCATATAAAAATGGCCAGACCATCCAGGGATCATCTGCGCTTCCGGCTGGGAGCCAATCATTACCACTTTCGAGCCCTGCCCTTTGGTCTCACTACAGCCCCCAGTGTGTTCACTAAATGTATGGCAGTGGTCACGGCTCACTTGAGACGTTTAGGATTCCAGGTGTTCCTGTACCCAGACGATTGGCTTCTCACCACCACCACCAGGCATCACTTATGTAAGCCAGGGACACCACTCTTTCTCTCTGCAGTCATCTGGGTATTACAATAAATTCAGAAAAATCTGCCTTGTCACCATCACAATAGATCGTTTTTATTGGAGCAGAATTGGACACCTTGAGACTTCCAGCAGAAAGAGTCTTACTACTCCTTCAGCAGGTTTGCAATGTCATATCCAAAGACAAGGCTCCAGCATCAGAAGTACTAAAACTGTTAGGCATGATGGCAGCTGCAGTATTAGTTCTACCATTGGGTCACATGCACATGCCAATTTTGCAATGGCTGTTATTCACTCAATGGTCTTACCAAGAGCTTCCAATGTCTCGTCTCTTAATGATCACAAACACATGCAAAAAGGATCTTCAGTGGTGGTTGACCTCTCTTCATGTAATGATAGGTCTTCCTTTAGTTCTACCCCCACCAGCAGCCACAGTGACCACGGACGCTTCTCTGATAGGGTGTGGGGGGGGGGGCATTTCCAGGGAAGAACAGCCCAAGGCATATGAACTGAACAGGAGACACATCTGCATATCACTGTCCTGGAGATGGGAGAAGTACTTTTAGCGTTGCAGTACTTCCAGGATTCTCTTCCTCTGGGAACTGTTGCGATTTAGACCGACAACATTTCACTGGTCTGGTACTTGGAACAAGCAAGGAGGAACCAAGTCCTACCCCCTTTGTCGCGAGGCCCTGAGTATATGGCAGTGGGCTACATCCACCCAGCGCTTTCTGTTAGCAACACACATCCTGGGGAAATCCAACGTGATAGCAGACAAACTGAGCAAAGCAATTTTGTTGCCTGACAAGTGGTCCCTCTAGAAAAAAATAGCAGAGAGAATTTTCCGCAGGTGGGGCCAGCCTTGCTGCTACCTTTTTGACAACCACATGAACACAAAATGCAGAAACTACTTTGCCTTGATTCCCCCTCCAGGAGAAGCCCCAAGGGGCACACTTGTACATGATTGGCCTCCGGGTCTCCGTTATGCATTCCCACCAATTCCCTTGATACCCAAAGTATTACAGAAAGCAAAAGCCCTGGGAAAGGACCATCATACTCATAGCCCCTCATTGGCTTCGTTGGATTTGGTTCCCCTTCCTTCGACTTCATCTGTTGGAAGACCCTTGGATTCTGGACACAGTTCCAGATCTTCTGATGCATTCTTCGGGGGAGCTTCATCCCTCTCTTCAGTTCCTGAAATTGACAGCTTGGCTGCTCCAATTTCCAGCATAGCCAGGTTCCATAACCTCTCTTATGAAACGCAGCAGATTCTGATATCTTCACACAAATCCTCTACAAAAAAGCTTTATCTTAGCAAATGGAAAAGATTTTATGTATGGGACTCTCAAAATAGCATTGATCCCTACCAAGCCCCTGTTGCCTCCATATTAGAGTTCTTGACTATGCTTTTCAATAAAGGGGCTGCAGCAGCAACAGTTCGGGTTCAGCTTGCTGCTATCTCTAATTTTCACATTGACTTTGAAGGATTAAACATTAAACATAATGTCATACAAACTATCCAAAGCCTTTCTCAAAGGGACTTTTCATCTCAGACCACCAGTGAAATCCCCTTATACCGTGGAATCTAAATTTTATGCTTTCACGCATTATTCTCCCACCTTTCGAACCAGCTTCCACCTGCGATTTGAAATTTTTATCATGGAAGAGTATCTTTTTAGTAGCCATCACTTTTGCCCGTAGAGTGTCAGAGCTTCAGGCCTTGTCCATAAAGCCTCCTTATTTGATTTTGCATGATGAGAGAGTCTCCCTATCAACAAATCCTTCGCTCTTGCCCAAAGTTTGTACTGAAACTAATCTGAACCAGATTATAGATTTCCCAGTTTTATTTCCCAAAGACACCAACAAATTAGAGTATATGCTGCACAAGCTTGATGTTTATAGACAACTCAGATTTATGTTAGAACAAAAGATTTCAGAAAATCAGAGCAGCTTTTCTTTTCCTTTTTAGATTCCAGAAAAGGTATGCCAGTGGCAAAAACAACTCTGTCTAAATGGTTATCCGATTGTATCACATTTGTTTATTCAGCTGCTAATATGCCCTTACAACCCAAAATGAAGGCTCATTCTACCAGAGCAGTGTCAACATCATCTGCTTTTTCTGTAAGGCTTCCTATAGACAACACTTGGTCAAGACCTCATACCTTTATCTCTCATTACAAAGTTTACAAGGCCTCCAGGGACAGAGCCTCCTTTGTGTTTACTATCCTGAAAAACATACTCCAGTGAGCCACCCGAGATAGATGGTGCTTGGGACTCTACCCATCTGTAAGAATGAAAGGCAAGATGGAACAACTTCACATAAAGATGTTATGTACTCACCATAACGTTCCATGCGAGTTGTTCATCTTGCCTTCATTCTTATTTCCCACCCTCCTTCCCCCTCCAGGGTTTTTCGAGGACCGAGATACTAGACTCTTCCTGGTTGCTCAATCCTTCTATAGCTTTCTCCTACAGAGTGATATAATGACGTATGGTATTATTATATGCAGCAAACAAGATCTGAGGTAACTCCAGGTGCATCATGGAATAGATACTTGACCTCGAGCTCTGTGAATACCTCGAGCTTTGTACTAGGCTGACTGAGCCAACCCATCTGAGAAAATGAAGGCGAGATGAACAACTCACATGGAACGTTATGGTGAGTACATAACTTCTTTTTATGGAGGATGAAACTAAACAAAACATAATACAAAAAGTGAGAAACTGGCAGCTGTTGATTATGAATATGTATAGTAAGATGCAAGCAGTGAAAATGTTCTCTTCGTATTATATACAGGTCAGGGCTACTTTTATAAATCAGAGCAGAAGTTGATGGCAGTAAGATTAGGTATTTATTGGGAGGGGTAGGCAAATGTCAAGTGGGATAAGCTGATTTTCCTCACTGAACAAGGTAGTTTGGGGTTACCTGATTTGAAGAGGTACTTCAGCACTACACAGTGAAGGCTCGTATACATAGTTCAAACAGAAAATTATAAATAAAAGTGGAAAATGATATGAGGAAGGAAGGAGATGCACTATGCTTTTAGATGCAAGTTTTTAAGGAAAATAAAAAATAAAACAAAATATTATATTCATAAAATAACAAAGTATTCTAAGAACTATCACAAAAACACCAAATCTTCCAACGAAGCAAAAAACAATGAAATAAAAATTAAAAAGTCCCAACACAAGCGTGGTTTCACTGATTTAATAGCACAAAACACAAAGATCCCAACGACTGAGCACTTTCACCATAAGAATGGATTCATGATGAAGCTTTTAATTACCTAACTAATTACTGCTCATTGACTACTTAAGGGCATGCTCTCAGTGTTTTCATCTGAAGAAGTCACAGTATTTACTGTGACAAAAAGCACTTCATTTTGGATTAAACTACTTGTTCTTACATTTTGTGTTTGGTGCCTTCCTTCCTGCAACCAGTTTTCAGTAATATATATTTCTAGCTTTAAACTTGCATGCATGCACTAATGCTTGACAGACTGATCTTTTATTGTTGCTTCTCATCTCTGTTGGAGCCCATGTTGCATTTTCCCTGACTTTTTGCTTCAATAGAAACACTCAAGAAACAAAACACTATACACATATTCAATCCCCATGACCCCTTTTAACTCGCAGCAAACGCACACAACTATATACACTTTTCAAAAAGGGATGGTACCCCTCCATATAGGAGGCAATTGCCCCAAGAAGAGAGCTACACCCACAGGCTTTACATATCCTAAAGTTAGGTATAATCATGCTGGAGCGCATGTTAGAGCCTATGTTCATCTTGTACAGACACCATTTGTCCTTGTTCTATCTATATCTGTGTTTCCCTTCCAGATATGATAACAACTTGCATGTTGTCAGTTAACTGACTTTTTGTCTTAAAGTGCACAGGCTACCCTTAAATGAATGTACTGAATTGCACACTGCTGTTTTTAGTAATGAATTACAAAGGTTACTGAGGATGCAACTACTTGCACACTATTCACTTTCCTCATTGTCAAACTTCCATTTATTTTCTCTGAACTACTTGAGGTTCCCATTTAAGTACCCGTTATGGTGATTCTTATTCAAGTGCTTCAAAGCACATTATTCACTTATTTTTCTGATTGCATGTGCCTCTAGACCTGCCATCTTGAAACTGCAGACATTCGCTAATGGAACAAAAAAAAAAAAAAACAAGTTTATAAATTAAAGAAACGTCTCTCTTCAGATAATGGAGAGCTAACATTTTTATGCTTTCATTTTTTAGCCAGTTTGTTTAGATGTTTTTCCTTGTCTGCAACAAGCTATTAGTCTATACTTCCACCTATATAAATCCAGCAGAAATTATACTTGAATTGACATATAATATGATCGAGGCCTGTATACCTGTTTTTCACATCCCACCGAGCAACTCAAGATCACAGCATTATATTGCTTATATCTATCTTTTATCGTTGCATTATAAACCCAAGGTACACAGCAGTCAAGAAAAATACTTTTTCTTTAATATCATTAGCGTAAACAGTAGTCACTGATAACTCCCCCTCCTCATATTTAAAATACATCTGCATACTGTAGAAAGCTGCAAAAAATATTCTGCACTTGTTGCTAAGAACAAAAACTTTGTTTTACTTACAGATACATCTTCAGTTCCCTCATTGTCCTTCTAAAATGTGGGATTTATGCTTTAGAATCATCCTATCAATTTTGTGCAGTTAGCAAACTTCCAGTCTTTTAAGCAACTACATCTTGCAGATTCACAGTTCTGCTGTTTAAAATGCAGAGTATGGATATGACAGTTTCAGTTCTTTCCTCCTTAGCATGTTCTGCATCCAAAAATGTCTTGATCCACCAGGACAAAATATGCTAAAGACAAATGGGTATAGCAGTTTGAATCACACATCTGCCTCTTGACATCCCTGTTGCAGGAATAAATTGATTTTGCTTCTGCCTGGTGTACATTGAGCACTCTGATGTCTCCAATTTTTAATATGTTTTCTTTCTGCCATAATTTTGTTACCAGCAGCTCATTCTGCTGGTATGACGTCCTGTTTTACTAGTATAGCTCTTGACAACTCTCTCATGGCCAGTTTTGGAGCATATGCATGGTATGCCCTTTCAAATAAATCCTACTGTGGAATTCTAGTTCAGTCTAGCAGTTACTGCAGAGAATTAAGACTATGAGCAGTTAAGCTGCTTCCTCTGGTGCAAGGTTTGATTCCCTAAGGCTCCATTTGTCTACTGTGTGACCTTGAACAAATCACTTAACAAGACTGTGCTGTAGGACAGTTGGGAGATTGGACTAGCTCTCTCAGTGGTTTCTTGAACTGAGTGCCTAGTAACTACCTATGAACCAATTTGCACTTTCATAAAATCAATACAGTGTATTCCTTCCAGTTTCTCTGGTACAACATACAATCTCAGTTTTTTGTGTGTGCTGTGTGTTCCATCTCTACCATTTTCTTTTTAAACGGTTCTTGTTGGAAAGCCTCATCTTCATCTGAATAGCTCCTTAAGCTGTTTCTATTCTTTCCTGCCTTTTGTTATTTTGTGTGTGTGTGTGTGTGTGTGTGTGTGTGTGTGTGTGTGTGTGTGTGTGTGTGTGTGTGTGTGTGTGTCTATGTACGTGTGTGTGTGTGTGTGTGTGTGTGTGTGTGTGTGTGTGTGTGTGTGTGTGTGTGTGTATATATATATATATATATATATATATATATATATATATATATATATATATATATATAAATATGGATTCGTATCACTTCATTGAAAGACACTAATTTCACTGAGAACAAATCACCTAAAACTCATTTCACTGACACGTAGGACTCTAAGGCAAGTCAAAAATATATGTCCTTTTCCACACAGTAGTGCGATCCTGGTGTTAGTATATATAGTTAGGGGGGGTGTAGCCCCCCCACCTATTTCAGTTTTACCAAATAATGTAAAGCAAAACCAAACAGAAAACCAAATTAAGTGGGGAGCTGTGCCCCCCCACCCCCAACTATATATGGTATCACCAGGATTGCACTACAATGCAGAAGAGGACATATACCTTTGACTTGCCTTAGAGTTCTTCTTGTCAGTGAAATGAGTTTAAAGTGAAATTAACTGTAGGTGATTTGGTCTCAGTGAAATGGTTGTTCAATGAAGTAATATGAATCCATGCATATATATAAGTTCATAGGTAAGTGCTAGGCTGTCTGCCCAAGGGCATTTATAAGCCTAGCCAGAATATGTTGGTTTTCGCCACCCCCTTAGATTAGTTCCCAGTGCCTCTGTCCAGCAGAACCATCAGTTCCCTGCGCCACTGTCCAGCAGAGCCATTAGTTCCCTGCACCACTCTCCAGCAGAGCCAGTGCAGTGATCCCCGGGGTAAATTTTCTGTTTCCCATCCACCCGTCAGTGTTTCTCTTGAAGGGTGTTAGTGAGGGGCTTTGAAAAGATTAGGCATTGAGTTAAAAATCTTTGAACTTATTACTCCCATGTTATATGCTTGCAGTGTGTCTGTTGTGCTCTCTTGCAAGTGTGTAACACATGAGGATTTAAACAATGGAACAATAATGATAATAAGGGTATTACTATGAAAAAAACAATGAAGCTATACTGTAGAAACAACACAACCTGTACTAGCTTTGTACAATGTTACAGTATTACAAGAGTACCATTGTGCATATGTAATGGCTGTTAAAAAAGGCAGAACTTTAAATAAATCTTAGAGCAACTTATTTGCATTTATTTATTCATTCTTTCTTTGTTGATCAGGTTAGTCTTACTATGCTAGTGGTATCTTTTCAAGGGTTCAGAAAAACAAGTAATCCAAAGCGCCTCTCAACAACGATAACCAAAAAAGTAGAAATCCAGGAAAAATGTTTGGCTTGCCACAAGTTTATTACATAAAGTTCCACAAAGCACTAAAACGAACTGAATCTGAAGAAGTCCGTTACATGACGAAAACGTATTGGGAGAAGGGCGTTTATAGTGGAAAGTGGAGTATTTATCTGTGCTAGTTCATTTTAGTGCTTTGTGGAACTTTATGTAATAAACTTGTGGCAAGCCAAACATTTTTCCTGGATTTCTACTTTTTTGGTTATCTTTTCAAGGGTGGCACTTATACTACTAGGGCAAATTTGGCCAGGTCATCGAGGAACTTTCCTTACTGTTTTTGATAGGATTCATGGGACTTTATACATTCACCTAAGTGACCACCTCACTTTAACGTCTTATCCAAAGGATGACACATTTAGGAGTGTAGCACCTTTCTAATGCTGGACTGCAGTGTCAGCAGTCCACTTCCTTGGAGTGGGAATAGAACCCACAGCTTTGTTGTCTTTGAGCACCAAGGTGATTGTGCTACATGCTAAGCCAATGAGCCAGTTTATGAATAAAGCAGTAATAACGTCTACACAGCAAGATATAATCTTGCTTAAATTATTCATGCTGCGAATGAGGTGAAATGGAAGCGTTTTATGATATTGGTACTTTTGAGCTGGGGAGTATGAGAATATACAAAATGCCAGTAATATAACTATGTGTCTGAGTAACCATTAAGGAAGAGATGATAAGAATGTCTACATTCGTGATTAGTATTGTGAAACAAACAAGGAAAAAATTGAGCAAAGATTTGAGTCAAAATTCTAAGAGTATAATAGTGAAAATAGAACTTTAGTACTTGTATATCATGAAGACACATTTGAATTGAAAGATGATATAAGAATACATATAAATAAGCAATATTTTATGTAGTTGGATTTTCAAATTATTATTGCAATTGAAAGGAGAACCCCTAGTTTTACTGTTAGGGTGATGATGGGTAAACTAGGTGAATTACTTTATAATGGCAGGGCATGATATGCTAGCAAGGCAAAATGATAGAAGACTGTTAGAATAAAATATGCCTGCCTGTGTGTAACGCGCATGGAATAGGGCACATAATTTAATTGCTCCCTGTTTGGAAATAAGAGCTAAAATGAAGGTCATAAGTTTGATTATATGTGGACTGTATGAATATTTAGAAGGTAATGTTTAGGAGAGTGGATTGAAGGGAAGAAAGGAAAGGATAATAGAGTATTACATTGCCTGTTGGGTATCATTCTGGACATGTCTGCCTGAACCCTGATAGAGGGTCTTGAGAATGTCGGGTGGTAGTTTCTGTTTAAAACAATTATCCAAACATGGGAAGTATTTTAACAGAAGATGATATGTATAATACAAGGAAATTATTGAATAAAAACACAGTGGCATAAATGGGTAATCTGGGATAGCTGATATCAAAATAAGAGCTTGATAAGCTGTATCCCTTTGCTCTGTCAGTTAAGGCTTTAAATAGTAGTTGTGTAAGTATTCAAACATGGGTTTGCCTACCACGTAAGGAGGAAGTTCCCTACAAGTGAGTGAATTAAAAAGAGTGGGGCAAAAGGGAATTATTTGGTGATATTTAATTACCAAACTCTAGAACTGTTAACTATAACAAGATTAAGCTTCAACTGTTAGGAGTTATTTACCTGAAGTTATGTTGTACATGTTATCTCTGTTGTGATATATAAAGGTCAACAATATTTAAAAAGAAAGAGCTGGAAAAATCGGTCAAGGAGTAGAAAGTGTTAGTGAGGACAGGGAAAAGGCAGACATTCTCAATAAATTGAATAAAAGAAATATCCTCTCAGCTGCTAAAGGTTGCTCTACGGCAAGTAAACAAACAGGAGACAAAAATCCAAGAGCAAACCTCCATGGATATAAAACCACGCTGTAAAAATACTTTATTATAAGTTAAAACGAAGTAAGCTTTCTCTGTGATAAGTGTTTTCAGCTGTTCAGCCTTCTTCAGATCAGATGGAAACTAGCTCCATTCACAAATTAAAAACAATTGTTTCACCAATCAACAGTGAGGGCCAGGAAACTCCCATTTCCAAAAAAGGTAGATTCTGTTCTTCCCCGGAGTGAACCCTCACAATAGAAATAAGGTTTTAAAATGTTATGAGTGTAAATAAAATGAAACTTTATTAAGCCATTTTACTCATAAAAATAGGTCAGTTTTGGTTTATGCTATAACTTTACCGAACACAAAATTTCCTGCTTTTGAGCAGCAGTTTTAGCGGAACAATGTTGTTGATACCAGGGGATCTAGCCACTCTCGTATTAATGATCCATTCCGTTTCTATTTGCTCCATTAAATTATGAATATCACGTCCATGATTTCCAAGTTGTATGAGGTCTATGTCCATAAATTTAAAAATGTGTACATTTCTGCAAAACATGATTTGCCAGAGCATTCTTCTTCTCAACATTTTGAATGTCATGTAAATGTTGCATGATCCTATTTTTAAACAGCTGGTTAGTCTTGCCTATATAAAAAGCAGGACATTTTCTGCAATAGGCAAGGTATACCAGATTTTTGGTGTTGCATTTCACATAACCATTTAGACTATAAATCTTTCCAGTAGTTGGGTGACAGAAGGAATTCATTGGATCAGTATAAGGGTAAGCTTTACATTTGCCGCATATAAAGGTGCCTTTCTTGTGAGTTCTTACAAGAATTTCTTTGGGAAAGCCATCTTTGTTTCATAAAATCCTTTTCAAATTCTTCTTGTTCCGAAAGGAGAAGCTAAAGGCATCTCCTACTTATCTCCCTTATTTTAACATTCTCTGTCAAAATAAGCCAATATTTCGATGACCTCACAGACTTGTCTAGAATCCGTGCTATACATTACCAAACACCTAAAAGTATCTGTTTTTTTTACTTTTATAAGGTTCTTTAGAACTTGCTGTTTGTTTATGATACCTTGGAAGACCATTTGTTCTCCTTATAGTCTCACTTTTACTGGAAGTGATGCTAGCTTCTTTCAGGTTATAACCACTTTCCATTAGGCATTGCTGTATCTTGTTCTCCTTTTCAAAATCCTCATTATTGGTACATAACTTTGAAGTTCTGAGATGTATATAATATATATATATATATAATATACATATGCTTATATTTTATATATGTGTGTGTATATATATATATATATATATATATATATATATACACACACACACACACACACACACACACACACACACACACACACACACACACACACACACACACACACATATATATATATATATATATATATACACACACACATATGTTCTTGCAGTGTCTCGCTTATTTTTAAACACTTCTGAATGTACAAGCTTTATTTTTTCTCTATTACTGGAAGCTGTCTCCTGTATAAAAACTGAAACATGAAATACTTTTTGCTGAACAGCTGCAAAGCTCTTCCCCACCAGTTTTTTTCTTCTCCTTTTCTAGTTGACTTTTCTGTTACTTTCTCTGGATTTCTTTGATGACATCCAGGCAGTATAGTGACTGCAATCAGTATCTGAATTTTACCTAAGTTGGCTTTTACTGTCTTTTTTTAACACCACTTTTATTTTTCACACTGGGAGAGCTGTAATCAAAATGCTTTTCAGAGTGCTGTCATTGAATCCCCAATTTTATTTGGGGAAATTTCAGCACGGTCTGAGAAATTTTTGGGATCTGTGTCGGTAATATGTAGATGTTCATCGTGTTACACTGCTACAGTCATCACACTTGGTTATCTGCCATCAGGCAATCCCGCATTCAGCCTGAGTTCCAAAGTCTTGGTCCGGTGTCAGTTGCTGTCGCTTCTTCCCTGACGTCAGTGCGACAGGGGTATAAAAGAGGCAGCCGACACCATTTTCTTCAGTCTTTCCTGCCGCACGGTGCCCGAAGCAGAAGCAGTTCATAAGTGCCGGTCAGCCGACTCCTGAGATTTTCAAATCGAATTTCAGACCGAAGTCTTCAGTAAAGTTAAGTACCCCGTTGGGGAACCTTTTCTTGCCTCAGTCTGATGTCAGAAAAAGTTAATTGCATTTCTTGTGGGAAGCAAATACCTCATAAAGATTTTCATTCTTATTGTATCCCTTGCTAGGCACAGACCACAACGTCACAGGTTGTCGGTTTTGTGCTAGGTTTAACAAACGAACTATTAAACGTCGGTTTGATTTCACCCGACATTATTTTGGTAGAAAATTTAATTATACCATGCCGTCAGAGCAACCGACGACCGGGATGCATAAAAAGCGCAAAGATAAGGACAGGCAGCCGAGACCCAAACCAGACACAGAGGCCTCTGCTAGGCCAGTCGCCGGTTCTCCTGTTTTCAGTGAGGCGCCTACGCAGCCCCTGATGACCGCTGATTTAGAACCCCAGCCTGCATCCGACTCCCAGGCTGAGATTGCAGGGCCTCCAGAGCCTTTATCTTTAGGCCCTTCCGACTCCATGGCTGATGGGGATTCCGGTGCAGTTGAAAGGCCGTCAGTTGCTGAAGGTGGCTTCAGACCAACTACACTTACTATTAAATCCTTTGCAAAACTGAAAACTCCATTAAAAGTAAGGAAGCCTGTACAGCAGTCTCCAGTGCAAGACCCCATGCCTAAGAAACAGATGCTTAAGATGACCGAAGACTTAATTACCCTAATCAGGGGTTCCCATCCCCACCTGACAAAAGGCCTAGACAGGAGGACGACTACGCTTCCTCTGACCAGGTTTCCATTACCTCAGATTCTTCTGAGGAGCAGGAGTACTCTTTTACCCCTTATGAAGACTCTGTTGCTGAAGAGTCTATTCCTTCAGCATCTCCCCCAGAAGACTACTCTTTTGGGGAAACTTTACATACCATGAGGGAACATTTCCACTGGGAAGGCCAGGATTACTCTGATTCTAAGAAAAGGCTCCGAGAGTTCCTCTTACTCCCCAGCACATACCCCTTGCTATTCCACCTGTTAGACATTGTGGATGATGTTTATTCAGAATCTAGCCTTAACCCAGATTCATTACCTCCTGCACCAGCCAAACCAGACAGATACTACAGAGTCCCTGACTCACATAAATTCCTATATAAAAGCCCTGTTGCTGACCCAGAAACCATTTACCAGGGTCCCAAAGGAGTTAAGGCCTCTATTGCTAAAAATCCTGTACCGTCTGAAAGGGATTCTAGAGCACTAGACAGATGGGGAAAGAAAGTATATACCTCAGCTACTCTAGCTATGAGGGCCTTAAATTGCCAGTTTCACATGCTTAAATGTCAACAATATTTGATGTCTCAATTAAAACAAAAAATGAGCACTCATACAGAGCAGCCTGATTACAAGGAAATGCAAGATTTGTTGCATGCAGCAGAACAAGTGGGAAAAACATACTTTGCAATGTGGATTTGATTCATTGGAAGCTTCTTGCAGAGCAGCTGTAACAGGGTCTGTCATTCGTAGGCATGCTTGGTTAAAAGAACAAACTTTACCTGATCATGTTAAAGCAAAGTTATTGGATGCACTCTTACAGCAGGATGTTTTACTTGGTGTGAAAGCAGAAGAGGTTTTAAAGAAAATGGAGGATAAGGCAAAATCTTTGCAGACGGTCAAGGATTTTTTACAGGTCCAACCCCCTCGTTTCAGCAGAAATTGGCCAACCAAAAACTGGTCCTTTCCAACTTCTGACAGACCTCAGAGGAGCAAATACTGACGTCCAAGGGGCAGAGGTCAGCCACAAGACTCTTACAAGCCACGACAATGGGGTACCACAACCCAGAAAGGAGGAGAAGACAGGTCTCAAACTATCAGAAGACAATCAAAATGACTTACCCCTCAGACTGCCAAGCAAATTACTCTTGGCAGCTCTCTTGGGTGGAAAACTTGCACTCTTTGCAGACAATTGGCACATCATCACAAAAGACAAATGGGTCCTAAATATTGTAACTCAAGGATACAGGTTCCACTTTCACACTTTACCAAGGATAAAAGGAATGCCAAACCATCCATCAAATCAATGGGCAGAGGCTCAAAGACAAATTGCAGCACTCATGGACATCAGAGCCATTCAACAGGTTCCTACACAGGAGCAAGGACAAGGATTTTACTCAAGGCTCTTTCTGGTTCCCTGAAAGGACAAAACCTGGAGACCCATTCTGGACCTTTCAATGCTAAACACATACCTGGAAGTACCCAAATTCAAGATGCTCACACTACAGCAATTTCTTCCCATGCTGGGCAAGAAGGCTTGGCTAGTAACGTTGGACCTCAAGGAGGCATACCTGCATGTCCCTATCAGACAAAATTGCAGAAGATGCCTCCGATTTATAGCAGGTATAACTCATTACCAATTCTCTACACTGCCCTTTAGCTTATCTACTGCGCCCAGGGTCTTCACAAAATGCCTGGCACCAGTAATTGCATACTGTAAACAATGAGGAATCCAAATATATCCATACCTGGACGACTGCCTTATTCAAGCAGACAGCAAGGACATTCTTTTAAAACATCTGGCGTTTGTAAAAAAAAAAAAAAAAAAAAAAAAAAACCTGCAAAGTTGCCTAGGGTACACAGTAAATGAAAAGAAGTCAAAACTAGTGCCCTCACAAGACATAATATTCCTGGGTGCCAGCTTAAATACAACAGCCCAGATGGCTTATCTCACGCCAGACAAGCAAGGACAACTGACTCAATATTTCAAAATGATGGCAACAAAGACCCAACTCACTGCAAGAAAAATTCTGCAGGCCTTGGGATTCATGGCATCTTGCATACTACTAATACCATATGCCAAACTGCATATGAGGAAATTGCAATGGTACCTGAAAAGCGTATGGACTCAACACAGCCACAGCTTGGAAACAATAATACCACTAATTCTCTGCCTTCAACAGGAGTTTCTATGGTGGGCTCAGGCATGTCACCTCAACAAGGGTCAGCCTTTCACCTTGCCCACAGCCAGGCAAACAGTGACAACAGATGCATCGGATTGCGCCTGGGGAGCACACATGGCAGGACAGTGTATTCAGGGCAAATGGTGTGCAGATCAAATGCATCTCCACATCAATCAAAAAGAGATGCTAGTTGTACAAAATGCCCTAACAGCTTTCAAGGACCTCCTACATCCAGGGCAACTTCTAATAAAGACGGACAACACCACAGTGATGTGGTACATAAACAAACAAAAGGGGCACACATTCCTACCACCTATGCAGGCAAGCAGTGACCTTGTGGAACACAGCACTGACCTACCAAGTTCAACTACAAGCACAATTCCTGCCAGGAAAGAAAAATACATTGGCAGGCAAACTAAGCAGAAATATCATGGATCCTCACGAGTGGAAACTAAACCCACAAGTATTCACAATGATAACTCAAAAAATGGGGGAGCCCAGACATATATCTGTTTGCCTCCCCCCAAAACTACCAACTGTGAAAGTTTTGCACAAGGACATACCACACTCTAGCTTGGAAAGTGGATGCCCTCTCATTCAGTTGGAAAACACTAACAGTGTATGCCTTTCCTCCACTGCTTCTTTTGGCAAAGGTGCTGCTAAAAGCCAGATTAGAGAGGCCACAAATGATACTCATTGCTCCAGACTAGCCACGCCAACACTGGTATCCAATATTAAGGAACATGGCTCAAGGCCCACCATGGATTTTTACCTCAAATTCCTCACCTGCTGACTCAGCAAAACAATCAGATTCTACACAGCCAGCTCAAGACTTTAAATCTGGCTGCATGGCAGATTATCTAAACAACCAGTCAACACTTCTCTCTACAGCTGTTATGGATGTCATTCTGGGCCAGGAGACCCAGCACCAGGAAAACTTACTCAGACAAATGGAAAAGATTCTGCACCTGGAACCAGGCTAAAGGCCAAAATCCTCTTGTCCCAAATATTCCTCAGATTCTGCAGTATTTAACTGAGATGTTGCACAAAGGCCTTTCATTTTCATCTATAAAGATCCACGCTTCAGCTATTTCAGCTCATTACAACACGGATCCTCCTATTTTTTCACATCCATTATTAAGACAGTACCTCAGAGGGGCTAAGAACATAAGACCGCCCCGAAGAGCACCAACACCAACTTGGGACCTCAATTTTATTTTGGAAAAACTTACACTACTGCCCTTCGAACCAGCTTTTTCAGCTGATTTACAATTTTTATCATGGAAAACTGCCCTGCTGCTAGCAATAACTTCAGCACGAAGAGTCTCAGAGCTACAGGCCCTAATGGCAGTGGAGCCTTTCATCATTTTTCATCAAGACAGAGTCTCTTTACGAACTAACCGTTCCTTTATGCCAAAGGTAGTATCCAGTGTGGCTCTAAACCAAACCATTCATTTACCCACCTTTTATCCAAACCCCCAGAATAAAGGGGAAAGGCTCCTACACTCCTTGGACATTCACAGGCAATTACGTTTCTACTTGGATAAAACAAAGGTTTTCAGAAAATCTGATCAGCTCTTTGTATCCTATGCTGCTGGATCTCAAGGAAAGCCTGTATCAAAACAGACCATTTCAAAATGGATAGGACATTGTATCCGTTTCTGCTACATACACCATGGGAAACCTGTACCTGGTAACATTAGACCTCATTCCACCAGGGCTACAGCAACATCAGCAGCCTTCCTCAGAGGGGTACCAACCAAGGATATTTTGGAAGCTGCAACTTGGAGTTCAGTGCACACTTTCACCAAGCACTACCACTTAAGTCTATACTCAAAAACCAGAGCTGGCTTTGCCACTGCAGTTTTGCAGGGCCTACTAGCTTCTCCAAACCCTGTTTAGTACCAACCGCCCAGCCTTAGCTTTGGGATTCAACCCATGTGTGATGACTGCAGCAGTGTAACACGATGCGCATAGTACAGTTTTGTACCTACCATAAATGTAGATGTTCGAGTGTTCACACTGCTGCAGTCCAGGTTACCCTCCCACCTTCCCCTCTTTTTACCTGGGTTTTATCTATAGCTCCATGTTTATACAATCTCTAAGATGTATTTCTATATGGTGTATTTGCTTACAGCTGTAGCTATTGTTTTCTACTTATGTAATTTACTTAGGATTATGTATTGCCTTCCTATTTGGGGGCACCTGACATCCGTGGCAAGAAAAACTGAAGAAAATGGTGTCGGCTGCCTCTTTTATACCCCTGTTGCACAGACGTCAGGGAAGAAGCGACAGCAACCGACGCCGGACCAAGACTTTGGAACACGGGCAGACTGCGGGACCGCCTGACGGCAGATAACCCAAGTGTGATAACTGCAGCAGTGTGAATACTCGAACATCTACATTTATGGTAGGTACAAAACTGTACTATAAGCAGCTTCCATTGATACTTTGCTTAATTGAATAACTGCATTGGTGGATGACTATGACCTCTCTGATTCTTGGCATATTGTTCCTGAATTCCTCCCCACTGCAGGTTTTGATAACTGATACCTCATTCACTAATTTGTGATTTCTTGTGGAGCTGCAGACATTATAAGGGAAATGGTCTGTAGCATGTGTAGGCTTTCACTTTCATTTGAATGAGATGAAGCATTTAGTATTACAGTGAGATGTTGAATTTGGTTTTGACAGGAAAGACATTCAAGATTTGACTTTTCCTAGTGTCTTACAGGTGCCCATCTATAGTGCGAGTCATGTGATGCACACAAATAATGTGTGTGTATGCTTATATATATAGGTTCATAGGTAGGTACTAGGCTATTGGCCCTAGGGCCCATACAAGCCTAGCCAAAAAATGTACCCTGGCTTTTGCCACCCAAGAAAATTATTTTCCTGTGCCCCTGTCGAGCAGAGCCACAGAAGTGATCCCTGGGGTGAATTTCCCATTTCCCATCCAATCATCAAGATTTTTCTTGAAGAGTGCTAATGAGGAGCTCTGTTTGACATAGATAGGTAGTCTGTTCCAGAGTATGGGAAGTCTCTGGGACAGGAATCTATCCCTCCAGCATGATCTGTTTATTGTGGTGACAAGGTTAAGGTCTCTAGAGCGTGTAGCTCGGAGGGATTGGGATTTCTTTAAGTGGAGCATGTCCAACAGCTCTGGGTTTGACGTAGCTTTGTATGTTAGGCAGAGATCGCCCCTGAGTAGGCGATATGCGATGGAGTAAAGCTGTAGCTTTTTGAGACGGTCTGCATAGGGCATCTGTTTGAGGCCAGTAATCCTCTTTGAGGTATTTCTGTGGTCTTTCCAGTTGTTGTAGAGGTCTTGTGAGGTACATACCAAAAGGGGCGTTGTACTCTATAATGGGTCTAATGAGTGATGAGTAGAGGGGAACAATGACCTCTTTTTTTCTGGATGAGAATCCTTTTGAGATGAGATGAGCCACGTAGAAGGATTTCCTGACCACTGTGGCGATGTGATTATCAAAGGAGAGACTACTGTCCACCTGTGTCCCAAGGTCTCTTATCACATTTTTGGCATTAAGTAGACTACCAGCTTTATTTATACCTAGTTTAGTGAGCTTATCTATAATTCCAGAGAGGGGGATGGTGTCGAAAGTCTTGGCGAGATCTAGATAAGCTGTGTGAACCATTTTACCCTCATCTATGGCTTTGGTGACTGCTTCAAAGAAGTCAATCAGGTTTAGGAGACATGATCTGCCTTTTATAAATCCAAACTGAGTAGGGTCCAGAGTTTGGAGATTACCAATGTCTTTGTTTATGAGTTCCACGATGATATGTTCCATGGCCTTGCAGACCAGGCTCGTCAGGCTAATGGGGCGGTAGTTCCCGAGGTCCGTCGTGGCTCCCCCTTTGTGGAGTGGGATAACTGTCGCGGTGCGACATTCAGTGGGTACAAAGCCTGAGGTGAGGCTATGATTGAACAGGGTGATGCTAGAGAATACTAGCTTTGCAGACTGGCCATGCATCTGCAGGGCATGGCACAGACCACAAATTTTTATTTAGTGTCAGGGTGCTTGCCAGGAAAAAGCAAGGTACTGGCAGGCAGTTTAAGTCAATCAGTTAATTTAATGATTACTGCAGTTCAGCCACTGTTTTGTTAAGGAATTGACTTTCAAATGAGTTAAATCTGTGTTGGGATCTTTTTGCAACTCAGAAGAATAGTCCTGTCTGATACCTGGGTATTCTTAAAAAACATGGAAGGGGAATCTTTGTGATGATCATCACTCCCACTGCCTCAATGGCATTTTGGGTTATTTGCCAAGGTTACGTAATACTGGCCAGCTTTTATAAGCTCAGACTCCC
Organism: Protopterus annectens; assembly: GCF_019279795.1. Classification (NCBI taxonomy): domain Eukaryota; kingdom Metazoa; phylum Chordata; order Ceratodontiformes; family Protopteridae; genus Protopterus; species Protopterus annectens. The sequence continues at coordinate 235,583,763 of NC_056748.1, read as the reverse complement.
CTCCCTCTCTCTTTCTGAATCAGATGATTGGCTGAGCGTTTCCTGAGAGGAAAGCCTTCAACTGTCAGAGCAAGTAAGTGTTCAGTCTTTTTCTGCCATCCAAAGAAGAAAATTCTTGGATTGTTCACAGAAACTGTGTTGGATAGACACAGTAAAAAGGATGACCTTCCTGCCAGAAGACAAAGTTCTGACTTCTCAGGGCATTTTCTTGGATTCCCTTCTTCTAGATGCGGCCTCAGCAAGCGAGTTCTTCAAAATTCTAGGCCTCATGGCATCAGTGATCCTGTTGATACCACTAGCTAGACTACACATGAACAAAATTCAGTGTTACTTTAAGAATTGTTGGACCCAGCAACTTCGTCTCTTGGATTTCCAAGTACTGTTACTGGGATTTGTCAAACTGGAAATGCAGTAGTTAAGGGATTAGGTGTTTTTAAATCCAGGACTCCCTTTCTGTCTTCAGACCACAGTTCAGTCTGTCCAGATGGATTCTTCAGATTTTGTGTTGGGAGCAATGTCCATGGCAGTTCAAGAGCAAGCCTTGTAGGATCCTCAGGACGTGTCAAAGCACATAAATGTAAAAGAGATGTTGGTAGTGAGTCATGCTGTAAAAAGTTCTTCTCCACTTAGACACCAGGTCCTCTTACAGTGGTTCTAGGTACTACTGTGACATGGTACCTGAAGAAGTAAGGAGGTACAAGGTCCTACTCTCTTTGCCAGATGGCAGTGATGGCCTGGGAGCTGGCTGTGCAGAATTCTCTGTCTCTTCAGATGTTGTGCATTCCATCAGAGCAACAGTGGCAGACAGACTAAGCAGATCCTGGACAGACCCTTACAATTGGAAGTTCCATGTAGAGGTCTTCCTGGACTTAATCCAAATGTAGTGAACACCAGAAGTAACCCTGTTCGCCTCCTTTCAAAACAGACAACTGAAAACATTCTGTTCAAGACATCCTTACAGCCATACGTGGAAGATGCACAATCTATCATTCCCATGGTCTGGAATGTTGTTATATGTATCCCCCCCTTTCCAGTTATTACCAAGGTACTTTAAAAGTTTCAGAAAGAATTGCCAAAGATCATTGTGATAACCCCATTTTGGCCCAGCCAGAGTTGGTTCTCCCTTTTAATGGAATTGGCCAAGGGCAGTTGTCTTAAAGACGGACTGGATCTGCTCGCTCAGTATCAAGGGTGAATGATCCACCTCCGCTTAAAGAAATTGGAAATGACAGCCTAGATGATTCTATTTTGATTCCTTTTAGGCACTTGTTCCATGAGGATGTGCAGCAGGTATTTAAGGAAGCAAGAAAACCTGCAACTAGAAATCTGACATTTGTTAGTGGAAGAAGTTTTCTAGGTGTTGCCTAGAAGATAATAGGGTCCCAAAAGGTTCTTGGGCCCCTAGCTGTTTTGAAATACTTGTGAGAGCTTCTTAGAGATGGTTTGTCATATGTATCGGATGATGTTATTTTCATTCATTCCTCAACAAGTGGGTCTCGACTCAGCCACTTTTCTCCATATTCTAGGATTCTGACTCTCAAGCTCATCACCACTGTATTAGCCCAGAACTCGTTTGCCACTCTTAACGATTTGGTCGGGATTGCGTTCTCTCAAGCTCAACAGTTTTTTTGTATTGTGGGAGTAGCAAGTAAAAACTTGCAGTTTAACTTAATTTTCCTTGTTTAACTTTTTGATAGTATTGTCTCTTTACCATTAATCTAGCTTTATTCTTTATACAACCTTTTTTTCCTCACCATTACTCTGTATTCTTCTTTACCATAGCTGGTAAAGTTTTGCCTCTTTCTGTACCTTCGCTGCGTAGTAGTAAATTTTTCTGTCAATATAACTTTTCCTTTATAAAATCTGTCTTTAAAAAAAGAAAATCTTTCGACTTTCCTTGACAGATTTTTTTGCTGTTCAGCATTCTGCTTAGTGTGGCTGATTTGTAAGTCTACTACATTTACAAAGTACTTTTCCTGTGGGTACAAGATAACCAACTCTGATGTCCACAGGGAGTGCATTTATTGCTTAGGCCTTGATCACTTGGACAGTGCTTGTAGCATTTGTGCTGGCTTCAACATTAACGCCACCAGTGATTGTTGTAGCAAATTAGTGCTGAAGGGCTTTTTTCCTGCTTCTGCACTTTCTTCCACTGTGTCTACTTCAGGGGCTCAAATCCCCTCTTACAAAACAAAGTCCATGGAGTCCAGGAAGCATCGGAAGCACTCTGTCAGGTCTCCCATATCCACCTAGACATAGGAACCTCCAACCAAGATCTCCAAACATTCTGATCTGAAACCCTTGGATCTGATGCTTTCTTCCACAAAGTCTCCTCTGCTCCGAAGACCCTGTTTCTTTCCAGAGCCAACATCTCCTAGACTGAGAGTGCCTTTTCTGCAGCAGACTCAACGAAAGTCTTCTTGACCTCTTTCCACTTCTTCCATCAGATCTTCCTGAAGTTTCTTTGAAGCAGAGGTGGGATAGGATGATGAGAAAATTTCTCTGAACAGATAACCAGATGGGGGTCTTACTGACATCTCCCATGGGATCCATGAGTCTTAAACCTCCCTCACATACCATCATTACTCTTTCTCTGATCTGACCTTCCATTTTGGAGCCCTCGGATCTGAGATCCCCGAGAATCAAATCATTGGATCCAAAGATGTCTTTACCATCGACTGTACTTACTTCCCTGATCTGTTTGGCTGCGACTCCCCTTGAGCAGGGCATGTCTCCGAGCCATAGCATCGGTGCCGGATCTGAGGGAGTGACTTCAATTCTGAAGCTTTTGGAGCCATCACTTCTCCTCTGGGCTGGACAGCTTGGCTCAGACTCCTCCATCAGAGAGGAAGGTCAGGAGGTCCCTGGGTTGTTTGATCAGAGAAGATGACTCTGGTCAGATTGCCCTCTGCTTTTCCTGGTCCCTCTGCCTTAGAGGTGGTGGAGACTGTATTATCTCACCTGACAGCGGTCTTGATTCTTACCACTTTGGATCCACTTCTTTTCCCTCTATGGATCTTGAGTCTCT